>NC_046221.1:141644277-141884277 GCF_009819885.2 Catharus ustulatus | reverse complement strand
CAGTAGTCAAGATAAGTGTTGAACTGAGAAGTATTGATCCAGTAATAGCAGTTCAAGCTTTGACTGTGAGTCCTTAACCCTCCAGACATAATGTCATAGCCTCTTATCCCTGCCTCTTAACATTACCTGCCTATCTCTTCAGAGCTGTCACCTATGGTAATACAGTTCCAAAAGCTTTCTAATCATTACTCATTCAGGCAGCATTTATTCTGCAGCCAGTAAAGAAAGTTTGGAGTTCTTAGAAGAACAAGGTGTTTTCACTTGCAGCTCCCTCTGGGGCTTCAACATACTGTACTTGCTGGGATGTCACAACATAGTCAATTAAAATAATGCAGAGAGGAGAAGGGTAGGACAGCCATGACATCAGGAACACCACAACAATTCACCCTGAGCAATGTAAAGAGACCACTGGGGTCAGGAAAGTCTTTACAGTCCACAGCGAGTGTATAGAGCTTAGAGTAAACAGCTTTTGTGAATATAAAATTTACCTGAAGAGCAGGGGAATCAGAGAGAACTAGCATGTCAAGGCAGAGTACATCACTACTATTAAAGAAAATAATTAGGTGGATGTTTTTGTTTGGTAACAGAACTGAACAACATCACAACAGTGTTAGAAATTGGTCCAGGTATGTGTCCAAAACACACATGTTAACTGGACATCAAATCACACTTTTTTATTAAGTAGACAAATAATTTTTTCCTAATATAGAGAATAATCTATGATGGTAAATGGAATAAGTCCATAATTTATAAGTTTTAAAAGTAATATACATTTAAGGAGAACACTGACAGCCCAACAACCAAAACTGAATTAAGGACAGTGAGAATGTACACGGTATCTGAATGACAATATTGCATACAATTACAAGCCTTAGACATCCATCTGAGTAAATAACATATTTCTTTGACCTTCCTTTAACCAAAGACACAGCCAGTTGCAGTCACAGTTTTGATAGGAACAGCAGTATTTAAAACCAACAACAAAATGCGTTTTTGAGAGAATTAAAAAAAAAAAAAACATTGACTGATGCAAGTCATATTCTGTAATGTTCTAATATTCCTACAACAGTTATGTAAAACAACCTACACAAAATCAAAGGTGTGAACTATTGTGTTTTCAGCTGTGGATTCAGCACCACAGGAACCTCCAGCAGTTGGTGTGCACATTAACAGGGTCTCTCTTGCCCATGGAAAATGGTGGCTAGCTGGATTATGGAGTTTTAAGTTACAGGAGCAGCTCATGGTTCCTCAGAAGTGAATATTATATTTTCCATTTGCATATTGTTTATTATGGTATTAAAATTGCCTAACAATTGATAACATTTAGATGGCTAAAGCTAAATGGAAGAGAATAGAAATCCAGTCTGGAATAAATTTGTAGTCAGAAGGGTGTAGCAGCTAACAGTCAAAGAGAAAAGACACAAAGTATTTCCATGAGCATGTTTTAAGCAATCACTCCTTTCATTAACTGCTGCTAAGAGGAAGGAGTAAAATTTTGGGGTATGATCACAGCAGACTGTGGCAAGAAGACACTGCAAGTGAAAAGGTGAAAAACTAAAATAGGCTGAGACATAGCAGGAAAATGAGGGCAAAATCATAGAGTGCTCTGAGAGAGGAGCTGCAGCTTATGTAGTACATGGAAATACTGAGCAAGTTATTAAGAGGATTTATGAGAATGAACATGTTTTTAGAGTATTGCAGATGTGACTGTTTTTGATAGAAAAATTGAATAAAGTAGAAGAGAGACAGGGTAGAAAAGGGAGGAAAAATGAATATAAGTAGAAAATGATCAGGTTATAGCCCATTGTTCTGATGGCAAAAAATAGAGCAACCTGGAGAGGTGACTGAGAGCAAACTGGCATATATGGAGCAGGGACTGCTTTTTAAAACTTCATTTTTTTAATGATATCTAGTACAGCAGGTTCTTTACAAGAAATGCCTATGGACAGTGAAGCAGCATAAATAATTTCACGAATACAAGCCACACCATTTTGACTAAAATTTTGCTCCCAACCTGAAATGCGGCTTACACTCAGGAGCGGCCAACATATGAAAAAAGTTCTGAAATTTCCAAACCCAGAAGTGGCAGCCAGGGTGCCGAGCCGAGCACCTGCCAGTAAAACCTGGGATTGCGCGATTGTTACAAATTGGTTACTGTGTTGTGCAGTGGGTGGAGGCGGGATCCGTGCTGGCAGTGCGGCTCGGTGGGGGGAGGCAGGGGCTCCCTCCTGCCTGGCCCCGCGGCGGTGGGGGGAAGCGGGGGCTCCGTGCCCGCCTCCCACCGGCGCCGTGGGAGCGGGCGGGCTCCATCCCCGCCTGCTACCGCGGGGCAGCGCTGGGCTGCGGCAAGAGAGCCCGGCGGCAGCGGCGGCCGGCCCCGAGTGGCCCCATCGAGCGGCAGCGCCGAGCTGGGCCACCTGGCCCCGTCGGCAGCCCCGAGTGGGCCGAGCCCACCTGGCCCCGAGCCGAGTCAGTAAGCCCTGCGATCCTGCGATTCCGTTACTATTTGGCAACTTGCTTGCACGCAGGTCCTCGCTGCGAACGACAGAGCGGCTTATGATCAGATGCGGCTTATGCATGGACAAAGACCTAAAGCTTGCCGACACCCGGAGCTGCAGCTTATAATCAGGTGCGGCTTGTAATCGGGAAATAGCTGTACTTAAAAAGGAAAAGATTAAAATCAACATCTTCTTCAGGAAGAGGATGAGATGCAGAAAGAACTGCGACCTGGGCAAATGAAAAAAATCCCAATAATAAATGGGGATAAATAAAATCCAGCAATAATAAAATGAGTTGGGCATTGCTGATTTGGAAGTGTGAGAAATAAAATAGTGAACATAGGAGTATTCACTGCTACCCTATGGATTATGAGCCTGACTGGGAAGGGGTGGCAGAAACATCTGATTGTGACTGGCCCAGAGGCTCCATCTATTCTAGGCATAGACATACCCATAGGTTATTGCAGCTCTTGAAATATTTCAGTGTTTTATGGAGACAGGTTATCCAGCAGTGCCTTTTGTCTATCAATAACAAAGTGGCCCTGCCCCTTCTCTGACTGACTGCAGGAGTTTCATTACTGACTTTCTTCTGTAACCTTTAGAGATATAGTATTAATACGACCTTTTAACTTTCAGGTGATTTGGTTTCAGATGCTGGACTAGTAGTATTTAACTGATGAACCAATTAAACATCAGTCAAATAATCTGAAAAAGCTTAACACAAGGTTGAAAAAATCCCACTATATAAGTTCCTTTACAGTACACATTCTAGTTTTGTTTATTTTTCTTTCTTTATAAGATAAAATTTTAATATGAAAAAAAGTTCATAATTACATATACATATTTTATTTAGGATACATAAAATCCCCAGACTAAAATTAAGGAGGAATTAAGGTGCTTAATAATTTTCAGTAAATTTTCTTAAAATTACCTCTGAAACATAGGGAAATATATTTTATGCAATTAATATGCTTTCTGAAGTAAGAAAGACTAAAGGTATATGCAGATACTTATTTCTGTGATCATACATCCACAATAACTGAGTAAGCTTTTATGTATTGGCAGAGAATATTGATGTTTGCATGCACATATCCACATGTATATGCATATGTATATGCATTGCAGCTTTGCATATACTCACACATTTTGGTAACTGAATTCCTACTTGATTTATTATGCCACATATGTTTTTTCCCCACAGAATATTATGGAATATATGATTAAACTTTTTAAAGTGAGATTTACTCTGGTATTCTTAATTTTTAAAAGCAGACATCCTGTAAAATTTCATTAGAGACTGTAGTTTAACTTTTGGATTCCTTCAGTAAATAGAAGGATACACATATTCACATGCTCTGTCTGATATTGTTGACTCTCTGGCTTTGCCTGGTTAAATGAACTTTGATTTTTAAACCTCAGTCACATGTAAAAACAACTGGAGATACTGAACCTTTGTCCTCTGTGTCTAAGGAAGGTGTTCATAATACAGAAAAGCCTTAAAGTATCAATGACATGAAATTTCAAGTTGTTTAAAAATTATTTTTGATTTATCTAAAGCACATTGTCTGTTTCTATATTTTTATTTGACCCATAAACAGTACAGAAAGACAGCATCACTTTTTTCTTAGTCATTTAACAGCTGCTGTTAAAAATACTCTATTTCTTCCTTGTCATCTCAACTGTACTGATGCTGGAGAAGACTCTATAGGCTTTTGCTTTTGTGATAGAAATACTGGATAAAAAATGGTAAGAAACAAGTAGCTTGTAGTCTAGCAGTGAAAGAAGGAAAAGTTAATAATAATTATATCTGGATCCTTTAATCCCACTATTGGACTTATGTCCACTATTGTTACAAAATGAAACATTTCTAAATTCCAGTGAATTTTACTTCTATATATTATAGTTTCCGTGTAAATGAGTAGGAAACACTTGGTAATACTAGTACTTCCTGGTATTGAAATGCAGCCTGCTTCACATGATGAGAAAGAAAATCTTATCAAAGTGTTACAGATGTTCTTCAAATGATTTAATAAATACAAGAATATCTTCTAAGTAAATGAGGCAAATATGTCATTTGAATTCTCACAGCTTCGATAATTAAAAGCAAGACCACCAGCTGACTTCTTTTATTTTTTAAAAGCACAACTTGATCTGCACAAGGAATACAACCTTCTTCAATAATGTTTTCCCTCACAAAGTTAAGAACCTACCTGTTGATCCCGAGGCAAATGCCAGTAGTGGTCCAATATTCATCAGAAACTTTAATTAATTCTGCTTCCCTTCGGGTATCTTACTTTCACCACAGTGGGGGAAAAAAGAAATAAAAAACAACCCTACCCAACCTGTGGTCATTAATATCAGTATAAAACCAGGATGATGCTTAGACTGGAAGAACTGGAGTTTCATATACTTTGCTCATGATGTGTTTAAGTGGCACGCAATTAGTACATGGGGACTAGGATGTGTCTCAGTGTGCAGTCACTGCCAATTTACTTTATAATTTAAAGAATTAAACCTTCCCTCTAGCATCTCCCTTTTGCTCTTGTATAGCTTTATTGTTTTCAGTAAGCTATATACCTGTGAAATGAATGAAAAGTCATAGTTGATCCAGTGGAATTAAAACACACACCAAATGATTCACTCTGAAAGGTAAATAGGAAGGAATCAAAGTAAAACTTACTTCCTAAATTGTCAGAATATATTTATCAAATATTATAAATGGAAAAAGAAAAACAAACAAACAAACCAAAAAGCCAGCCAACCAACCAACAATATAAAAACAAACAGGAAGAAAAACCTACCCAGAAAAAGGACATATTCTAAGGATTATGTGCCATGCAACATTTTCTGAGAAATGGATCAATTCCCTTCTGTGCTGCTGTTACTTTGCATGATCTTGCTCAAATTGTGTTGGGTCAAATTTTCAAGGCCCTCTAGTGATGGGCTGAATTTTTATATGCATGGGGTTTCTCACCTTTTGTGGCCATTGCTAATAGCTGGGCTGCTAGAAACCCTTGAGGTTTCTGTTAGGAACATACTTAACTTTACATTTCTTGGTCTTTCAGTACTTTCAATACAAAACAATGCAGTATACACCACATTGCTCATAGTTTCTGTAAAGACAGGTACACTGAGGTGCATAGCTGTTAGAGCAACCAAATTCACATAAGACAAAAAACAGTGCAAACTAGAAAGGATCCTCGATGCACCTTACTGCAGTTTAAAGCCTTAAAATCAGGAATAAAACATGATACTTATATTACAAAACCTTCCATAAATCAGTGTTTTTTCCAGGAATGCAAATCAACAGAGCATTTGGCTGCAAAATTCTTCTTTCCAATCACAGAGGCATGAATATAAAACTCTCACGGACAGACAGCACTTGGGTTTTGTCTTCAATCTGTGTGACTGTTTCTAGCTCTGAGCACATTTTGTCTGCAATCCTTCCAGCCCTGGTCCTGTTTTGCAGGGCTCATCATTTGCTAAAAGCATTATTTCAGGACATAACCTTTCCAGTGTTAGGCAGAAGAAAAAGATGACAATTTACACTTGCACTGCTAGCCTCTGTGTGCTCTGAGACAGTGCAAGCAATCGTGGGAGAGAAAAATGTGAATGAAGTAAAACATTTATAGTTTTGGTTCGATAGTCATTTTTAAGAGGAGGTATGCACTTCAACAATTAATGATCTACTCACCACTGACATTTTGACCAAATAGTTTCAAAATTAAAACCAAATGCATAGTATTTAGTAGAATTTTTGAAACTGGACCATTTCCTTGAAATTTCCTTGGATAGTGTGGCAAAAACTTAGCTAACAAAAGGACAGGACACGTGGGGGGCTGCTCAGGAAAAGCAGATATTGCTGTCAGAAAAGAGAAGTAATTGATAAAGCTCTGCTCTGCAAATGTGAGTTTCACTGTAGGCTTTCAATTTCAATCCTAGGTTTCAATATTATAAGCATATAAAATGCATTTCTTTTTACAGAATGCAAATTATTTAGGGAGAAATGCAGTTAAAGGTTGACTCCTGACTGTTTTCCCAGGTTCTTATTTTCAGACTGAAGTAGAAAGAGTTACCTTCATGTTTTCCTTGCTGCCCAGGGTTTCAGTGAAATCAGCCCCATGCCTTGACTCCTCTCTGACACCTTAACATTATTCCTTTTTCACAGTTACTGAAATAGGTCATAGCCCTGACAAATCTATTATGTCTCATTCATAAGTACCGCAGTTTACTTGGACAGTAATTTCTGGCCCAGAGCATCACTGAATGTTCAATTTTCTCCTTTTAAAAAAACAAGGCACAAGTGCCCTGTAAAATGTTGCAATTGGATTGCCCATCCCCACAAAACAAGGAGGGCCAGTGTCAAGGGATACTCTGAACTTCTACAACTCTATCCTCTCATGTAGCCACTAAGCCTAAAAAATACATGCAGAAATAAAAGCAGAAACAACAACTGATCCAAAGCCTTATATAAAATGAATCAATTCAAATGCCTGATAATATGATTTCTACTATTTTGTCCACAGTGTAGCTACAACAAAGCTGCTGGTCAGGTCCAGCAGTGCTCTTTGATCAGAGGTTTTTTTAAGTTGCTTGTTGCAGCCATCACTTGCATAAATGAAGAAAGGATCAGAAGATACAAAGTCCTCACTTCCACTGCACTAACACTGGGCCAGCTCTTTAATTCCTTCCTGTGTTTGCACTGGAACAACATTCAGGGTTTATGTTAATACATTTTACCCAATGCCTCAGGAAAGAGATCTCATAATGGTCTGACAAGTGCTGCATTGTGCTTGATTGTTCAGACTCAAATGACTTAATGCATGTCCCCAAAAGAAGATAGAGACAAGCCAACAGTACAGGTCAGCTTGCTTTTCAGCCAGGATGGAAGTTAGCAAACCCAGGAGCCCCTTCCTACCACAATTATTTGCTCTGAACAGGTCTCTTAGTTTTTATTACTAATGCAAAACTCTATGAAACTGCAGATTCATTTCTTGATACTAGCACATTTTAGTATTAACCCTTCCATTTAGAAAAAAGTAAGTGAAACCAGTAAGTGACCAGAAATGAGGTCACCAAAATTCACTAATTTCTGGAAAGTTTGAAATACAAATATTCAAACAGGACCAAGAGTTCCAACCCAAAATATTTAAGCTTTATTTCCTATAATGTTCAAAGAAAACACAACTAGCTCAGGGGAAAACCTTTCATTTTTCTTAAACTGCAGTAGCTTATTGTTGACATAAAGTATTTGGCTGTAATAACTTTTTAACTGTCATCATAAAGGTTATAATACATATATATATATTTAGCAACAGTCACGACTCCCAGAAGTACTAGCTTTCTAGTGGAGGTTTTAACAACATAACCTATGCATTTTTAAAATAACTCCTCTGTGCCTTCACTGCCAAGATTGATCACTTTATTTCATCAAGGAGATCATTAGGGACTTTTATACATGCTGACAGGCACAGTGAGCCTAAACTGCCACACTTTGCTGGAAAGAAGACATGCATGGACCCCCTCTTGCTGCTGCACACAGATATGCTGTAACCTTCAGGCTACCTATGCAAAACAAATGCCAAGACATTCACTACCCATTTCAGCTTGAATTTTAACTGAATTAACTTCTCGGCTGTAAAGTTTGGAATATGGATGCTGTGGGTGCATGTTTTCTGGACACCACTGGGTGATGTGGAAGTGTCTCAAAAAAGGCATGACCTGCACTAGACATGTGCAGTTAGGCAATTTCATGTTTCAGTGGCCTGCCTTGGAGGCAAGGCATTCCCAAACCAGCAGTGCTTGACTGGCTGGGTGCCAACTTCCACCTAAGAAGCACTCTGGGCTTCTTATTAGAGTTTTGGTCTTGATCTAATGTCACTTTTGGAAATATATTTTAAAATAGAACAATAAAGCCGTCACGTAAATCTGCTAAGTTCATGAACATATGAAAAAAAGGTTCTTCAAAGCTAGGTTGGTGGGGTGCATGATGTAAGTCAGGGTTGTGAAAGCCTGTCTTGATTTAATGATGCCTTTCATGCTGTGTATGGGATAAGGCTCATTCAATGTGTACTTTGCATAAAAGCCAAAAAGTTAGGAACTGAAACACATGAAGAGAACACTCATATCATAATCTTACCCCTGTATGTATAAGTATTATGATGGCATCTTTCACTACAAGAATATACACTGCTTCTGAAAGCTGGAAATATCCCACAGACTTTTCATATGGTCTGGCAAAGTGCATTTTTAAAAAGCACTCATTAAATGAGCCACCAGTTCACACCTCTCATTCATTACAAGCATTATGATGTGTGCTTTGTGCTTTTAATTTACTTCAATTTCAGTAAGATCTGGGGATATTAAGAAACTTGGCAGAACTCTGAAGATATTAAACAACAGGATACTGAAAGAGTTGCCTTTGTACTTTAAAGACAGTAATGGCAATTAAATAGTATTTTAAAACATGTTTTGAGATTTGTATGTTACTGTATTCCCTGAAGAAATACATGCCCACAAGGGTGCCACACTACTTGCACTTGTGACTTTGGCTTATGATAATAGTTTTTACTCAGCTGAAAAATGTTAAAATTCTCTTAGCATTGTTCTTTAGTGGAAACATTAAAATGAAATATGGCAGGGGTTTTTTTTGAAAACTCCTAAAATGACTAACTAAATCACAGGGAGATGCTTGCAAGCCACACTCTTGCTCCAAATGAGCTCCTGATCCGAGCACTTGTCTAGTACTTACTGTCTGCAATGCTAGGAGGAACAATCGTGCTCTCCTCTTCTTCCAGATCTTCTCCCATCAACAGTTGTAAACATTCATTTGCCAATCAAAAAATCACAGCAAGTTTATGCTACACTGGGCCTTAAACACCTGATTAATTCTAGAAATTACCAAAATAAATACAGGCTAAGTCTTTGCTCATTGAATACGGATAAAGTAACTTCAAAATCCACAGCCACTGGTTGCCATGCAACCTGCTATAGTATTATGGCAGAAATAAGCTGTGCTTGAATTTTCAGTGCCCTCTCGCTCAGCCTTCTTGATGTTGTGATACTCTAATGCTTCTCAGCTAACTTCCATTAAGTAGTTTTTTGTGGGGTAGTATTCCAAGGTTAAAATGATTAAATAACTTTTATGGTTGATCAAATATAAGCCCTTATTATACACAGTAGGCAAAACCATACATTTTAATTACTTTGTTATCAAAGATCTTGGTATTTACATTTCATTTTTCAGTTATAATTCTGAATTTAGTTTGACCTTCATAAAAAAGAGAAGACCCAAGATTCTTGCTGTCTTAAACAATTTTTCCCATAAACACTAAAAACCATTAAGACATGGTAACAACGGAAACAATGCAATGAGATCTATACAGCCTATTAGAAATATTTTCTACTGAGATATTTTGTTTTATTTATTTAAGCACCACCTTTTAATTCTTCAGTTTAATTTTTAACTACTTTAATACATATCATTTGATAATACATTTGCTGTCTAGGGGTGATATATCAATATTTGATACTATTGAAATTACATTAATTTAAAGTTCATTTAGAGTTATCAATAGCATTTTCCTTTTTAAGACATATATTCCAGTATAAATACTGAAATAAAAATATTAGTTTCAGGTACTCTATATAACTTTGCTGTTAATTGGTAACAAAGTAATTTTCTGCAATTAAATTGCACTAATATTTATAGAGACATATGCTTAAAAATTCATGATAAGGCGAAGTTTGTATTTTTCATTTTTGGTTTGTGAAATTATTTGAAGAAGACAGATTTCACAGACAAAGATCAACCTAATAAGGTCTTGTCTTATATATCCATTTGTTACAGAAATCTAATGCAATTCAAAATCTATTAACCTCTACAACTTCTGTAAAAACAAATTCATTAGATGAGGACAGAAATACCATGTACATAATTTACACTGTAAATACATCAAAATAAAAATACTGTCTTTCGCTTACTAAAAAAACAAAAATAAAAGAAAAGAAGTCTTAATATATTTATGTGGAAAGATGTTTAGATCACCCTTTGTAAGGAAATATTTTATTTTGCCAAATTTAGAGTCAGTATTTTTCATGTGTCTGCTTAGGTTACACAGAAATGTTAAAAAAAAGGGTAAGTTTAAAAAGTCTGTATTTTAATTCTTAAAACCATTTTTTTTTTTTACTGCTTTGTCTTTCCACAGCTTTTCCCACAGTGTACGGTGATCTTTAAATATATACAATCAAAAAATATACTTATGCTTGTGACGGGTGGTTACAGACACATTTTTAAAAATTATTTGCTTTTCATAGTGTACTGGTTAATAACAAATAAGGCAAAAAATACTAAATAGAAAGCATGACACTAACAACAAGCAGTAGATTCAAATAACCTTGCAGTCAAAGCTTTGTAACCTAATTCCAATAATGGCTCAAAGATACATGGCATAATAACATTTTCTCTTTTTCAGACTGTAATAATGTTCGCATGCAAACGCATGGCCAGACTCATCGTTACAAAATGATTGT
Source organism: Catharus ustulatus (assembly GCF_009819885.2). Classification (NCBI taxonomy): domain Eukaryota; kingdom Metazoa; phylum Chordata; class Aves; order Passeriformes; family Turdidae; genus Catharus; species Catharus ustulatus. The sequence continues at coordinate 141,873,247 of NC_046221.1, read as the reverse complement.
TTAACACATTCCTTCTCGGGCTTTGTAGTCTCATGTCTGCATAATGTGCCCCTTTTACCATCTTACCGTGTGCCACTTAAAGTTAGCTCCAAACAGCATCACTATTTCCTCATTTATTTTGTTACTTTAGGGAAAAAGCTGCAAACGTTCCCCCTCCTCCCCAGCCCCCCAATTTAAGGAATGACTTAAACTCCAGCAGCTTCCTTCTCATTCCAGTTAAAAAGAGGGGAATGAGCTTATCTGTTGGGAGACGCAATCTCCTGTAACTCCTTCTGTAAAGGGTACGAGGAGCAGACAGCACGTAAGTGACACATCGCCTTGTGTTCCAGAAACAGATGGGGGCACTCTCCAATATGCTCAACAGCATCGATGCAGCAGAGCATCCCAGCTCGGATGCAGCAGAGCATCCCAGCTCGCGGCGGCGAGCGCGGCACGGCCACAGCGCCCAGCGCAATCCGAGCTATTAATAATTAGCAATGCTAAACTGCAATGACTCCATCCTTGCTGTCAGGTGTTCAGATAATGCCATCAAGTGTGGAGCCTGGCGCCCACAGTCGTTTTGTAAACTCTATCTATCAGTTTAGGAATGCATTTCAGTTTGCTAGCGTGTATACAGTCGACCTGCTGGTAAAATTACATTGTATAAAGTGAAATACTGTACTATGCAGGAGAAGATAGAAAGCAGAAAAGAACTTATAGAAAAACTTTAAAGGATCTGTCATGAAAACTTTAAATAGGCCTTTCTCCAGCTGTAGCTAAATTATTGTACTTCTTGATACTGTTTGCTCCTCATAGCAATTGAAAGCATATGTAATTTAACAGCAGGCCTCAATCCTTTAATAAGCTGTCTTTAAAATACCTTACATGGATTACCTATCTGTAAATCTGCTTCCCATGCAGAATGTGACAGCATTATGGAAATTGTGAGTTCAGTAAAGATGGCATATACCAAAGAGAACCACATCTGCACACTGTAAGATTATACCAAACATTGGAAGTAATCTTTAGTCATTTATAATACTGCAGAATGAATAATTAAGATTAAGGGCTCTATTCTGCCCTTACTTATGTCCTACGTATCTCATAATTTTTCCCCCCTATAAATTAAACAGAAAAGTAGCACTGCAAGGCTTTCTTGTTCAAATTATGCAAAGTTGGTATTCATCTTTCTGCAATTTGGTGCACATCTAAGGAGGTTTGGCAAAAAAGGAACGATCACATATGGAATAGAATCCATACTAAAAAGGGATATCCCATGTTTGCCAAAAGGAGCAACTTGCAAGTAGCACATATTTCCTTATCACTTAAAAAAAATATTAAAGAAACAAAAACCAAAAAAGACTTTCCCAGAGCAGAAACAGTTCAAAGAGATTCTGTGCTCTGAGTCACTCTGTTGAATATGCAGACTGCCTAGACAAAAAGAAACACAAATGTCTGAAAGCAGCTCATAGCAGAGGGGGAATTGGTAAATTTTGGCAAGGAAAGGGCAGCACAAATGTTCCCTGACACTTGGATTTCTAAGTAGGACCTGTTTCTGCACTTAATAATGTTTAATTTCTTCTGCCATTTACTAGTAGGAGAAAGTGAAACTGGAGAGTTTTCTCCAAACCCCTGCTGGTGGGCAGGAAGAGGAGGAGTGGAGGCATTAATAGTAACCAAGGTCCTTTGGGGTAAGACCTATGCACCACTAGCCAGCTTTTCCTTGCCCATCCTGAGCTCCAGGTGTCTGCAGACTCTGAACATATATTTTATTCCACAATATACAAGTTCTTTACAATCCTCTTTCAGCTGGGTACCATGATAGTGAATCTGCAAGTCCCACAGAAAACTAGACCAGAACCAGAACCCAGCCCCAGACCTCCCTTTACAGCCTTACAAATGCCTTTATTATTTGCAACAAATGAATGAAATGAAATGAAATGACTATCTTACCAATAGCCATTTATTGTATTCCACCACAGAAATCAAAAACCTGTTAGTGCCAAGATAACAGAGCCCACAATGAGCCTTGGCCTTTTTCTTTGCTCAGGCAATTCATGAAAGCCAAACAAAGGCAATTTTTGGGGAATAATTTTTACTAATGCCTAAGATTCACACACATGGTTAATGTCTGCTACTTTGGAAACAGTGGCATTTCTAGGACTTGGCATTTGAGACAGCAGATGGGTGGAAATAAATTTGCCTCTGGGGTTAGGGCGCTACACCAGTCTTCTTTGCCCACTGCAGAACTATTTGTTCATTCTCTCTTAGTGTAGAGCAGTAAAGACGCTGCCATTTGGAGCATCTGAATCTGAGCATTAGCACTCACTATTCTCAGCATTAGTGCTGTGTATTAATGTTGGCCATACTAATACCAAAATACATTGCAAGCATGTGCAGCACATGCAAGCCCTGGAGAGCCTCCAGTGTTAAGTGATATCTCAGCTGCTCTGGCAGCTTTCTCACATAAGGAGGACACTTTCCTCCCCCCATGTGAGAGCCCAGAGAACACACGTCTTTAAATGAAGAATTAGCGAAGCAACTAACACATCATACGGCAAAATAAACAATATTCCCAAGCTTGTTAAAAGCTAAATATGGCACTTTAGAGAACAATGCACAATCAAATGAATTTCAAGACTATGTTACCATTAAGACATTCTTAATCCTTTGGTCAGATGTAATTTTAAAATTGTACAGAAAGTGAGGAGGTGATTATTAAGGGAGTGAGAACATATTCCAGCTCTAAAACTGACACAGATAAACCGACATATGCACAGACATCTCAGATGGCGACTCAGCACAAAAAAATCACTGGGAAAAAAATCCCTTTGCATTTTATATATTTGGAACCGTTAGTTCCTCACTGCTGCGGTAGCATTCATTTCCCAAACTTCTGAAATCCTCTTTATCAGTGAGATTCTCATACACTCTTAAGAGAAAGTAATGGTAACCTATCACTTTTAAGACTACAGCTTTTGAAAAACCAGACTGTCAGAATACTGCAGGATGTACAATAAAAGGCAAACGAAAGCCAAAGAGACTGACTAGATTTTTTAATATGTTTCCAGCCTCCATGATTAATTTGTTCTCTCTCATCCTCTTTTCAAATTGGAAGGAAAGCCTTTACCATTTCTGAGTTTAGTATTACTTCCTGCTCAATTTAGGGATTTTATTGCCACAGAAAGCAGATTGATAATGATTATTATTATGAACATTTGCAAGGCAACAACTACGGCAATATGAGGCTTATATTAAAAGCAAAATAGTTCCCAAGTACCAAGAGCAAACATCCAGTAATCTGTGCATAATCTCACTTTTACAAAATGAAGAAAGAGGTTTTCTTTCCCAATAGACATACAAAGTACTGCAGAATCCAGACAAAAAAACTCCACCAGAGTAAAAGCACATCTTAAGCAGTTCCTGAATGAAGTCATGAATCAGAAGAGCTGAACATTCACAAAGCTGTCTAAATATACACAGTTCATTTGGCAACAGTACTTCCTGCTTAAATTGATGTGATTTTCTGTTGCTTCTGCATCTGAAATCTTACTATCTGACCCCTAAAGAAATGAAAAGTTTTACAAATCTCTTGGATTGTCTTGCCATAATGGCCCGACAGTCTTTCTGGAAAAATGAGGTTAGTGGGGCACTACTTTTAATAGATGGTTTCTTGAGCCTAGACCTAGGTCATTTGTAGTTTGACAGATTTCTGGCAAATGCCCTTAATTTCAAAAGATATTAATGATCTCTCGCACTAATAATTGTACTCACATCTCTCCATGCTGTGTTTTAACTAAAAAGAGAGAAAAAGGCAATTCACAGTTCAGTACAATCTTCTTTTCCCATTCATAACTTAAAAGTAAAGAAAGTTTCTCAAGGAGGAGGTAAAGGCAGAAATAAGTAGATTGGAATGCACCAAGATAGCTCTTTTCATGCTTTTTAAAAACGAAAATATCCAACTTCTAATTTCTTATTGTCTTCACAGAAGTGCCGTGTACCGAACAGCCAGGGTGAAGAGCTGCTGCTGACTCTCGGTGCAGCCCAAAGCAATTATTTCATGTCGGCTCTCAGATCACTTGTGTTGGGCACATTTTGGAGGAATGCCAGCTCAGTGCTCGAGAACCTGTGTGAAAGCTCCTTTCACCTGCCCTGCACACTGCAGGTCACTTTGTGTATAAAAGCCAGTATTCTTCTGACATTAGTATTTTTTTTAACTTGGTAATTTCTGTGTAAACAACCCTTTGACCAAAGGGAAAATAAGGTTAACTTGGGAACCTTTGTCTGTTACCCTAAACATAGCAGTCTTGCGAGACACATTCTGGTAGAGAAAATAAATTAATAATAAATAAAGAACACTGCTCCTGATCTGCAATATCTTATTTTGGAGCTGAAAAAAAAAAAGCCAGAATAGACAAGTGAGGGAGAGAGCCAGCCTTTACATAATTTCAAAGACTGTTTTTGTTTTACAAGGATTTTTTTTCACCACTTCTTTTCCTTTTCAAATGCATTTAGAAAACAATCTCTATTTTTTAACTTTTAGAGCAACAGTTTATCTTTGAAGAAACAGTCACAGATCTACTGGATCTAGAAGATCTACTATTAGACAGACTAGGCTGTTTCAAGGAAGAGTACAACAAGAGAATAAAAAGAAGGAGTTCACATTAAATCAGAAATAGGGACAATTCAGCTTTAAACTGCTTTATCCATCCATTTACTTCTCTTACTATTGCCTTTATATCAAGAACATTTCAGTTTTGATTTCCTGCATCTTGTTCTGAAAGACCTTTAGCGCCTCACATTTGGTGCAAGTGGGTCACTTTTCTAACATGTTCTATTTGCCAGAGCATTGGAATGATTTTATGATTTTTTCAAAAGGTATCCTGTAATCTCTGATATTGCAGCTGATGTAAGCCCTGAGAGGTGCATACAGTTCTGTTTGTTTGATCAGTTAAGTATTTGACATTATCTTCTAAATGCTATCTCTTCTGCTCCCTCAAATTCTGGAGGGGTATACTTGAAAACGAACTATCTCCTTGTCTCAAGACACAATCAACAGTACTCTAGTTCATCTAGAAGCTAATTCACCTAGCCTTCCTCTCCTTAAAGACATCTAATGATTTAGACTATAACCTCTTCCAGAGCTTCACTTTCCTTGTCTTAAACTGATTTCAAGTACAAATGTTGAGGTTTTTTGAAAGTCAGAATGCTCATATGATGCAGTGAAGCTGAATCCATTCATTCCTCTAACTAAAGAAACTATTTGTTTGACATTACACTTCCAAAAATATAACTGCCTGCATTAGAATTCCTATTTCATAATTCTTTTTTAAGTGCTTCTCTGTGAAATAATTTGTGACTATGATGACTTTGAATAATTTATTATCACTTGCACCACTTTCCCTTTTACTGTTAATATTCTCAGTTGTTTCTTCTGCTTGGGTAAGAGGACACTAGAACTACCTTTGAAAGAAAGGTCTGAAAGATACAGAGATTTTTGCAATCTTTAAATTTTTCCATTCCTGTTTCATACTCCATGCCTATATCTTCCTGTCCAGAATTTCTAGGTTTGTTGTTTACTTGAAGTTCCAAGGGTGAAAAAATAAATTTTCTTCTCGTCTCAACAGAAAAAAGTAATTGCCTGCAGCAGCACAGTGGAAGGATATATAAAAGAAGCAAAAAACACCTCCATGAGTAAAAGAAAGCTTAAATTTATTAACAATAGACTGAGGTAACATCTTCATTTTATCTGTATGTCTAATGAACATTTAAAAAAACAGAGATCAACTAATTACACATAGCAACCATTTATTTAATAATAAATCTATGTGCTGCCATATAAATAAATGTGCAAATGCAAATAACATTATTCCCACTCTGAGGTTTTAAACAATCTAAAGTGACAACACTAAGTTGTCACTATATTTATTATATTTACATAAGTAAATATAGATGGAACACCCCTAATATTGATAGAATTTTAAACTATATGTTTAAGGGCTTTGTTTGGTTTGCAGTTGAAGAAAGGATCAGTGCTGCAAAATGAGAAGTGCTTTGGGAACAAGTACTTTGCCTCAGAGAAGAAATCAAGGCAATCCTACTGTTTCCTAACACAGTTCTGGTCTATCCCATGTCCAGCTTGGGTCAGCAAGTTCCAAAATTCTCCTATATCCTCTCTCTTCTGTAGGTACTTCTGGAATGAATTTTCCCTTTCTAAAAAGCCTCCAGTTATTTTTCATTTCTCCCTCAGCTTACCTATTCTCAGATTCCCTTTCTGTCTCTACAGCAGAATGCCAGATGAACTCCTTACCTCTTTTTTGTCTTCTCACTTCATAAGATTATATTGGGTTATAGAAATCTTAGACTAATTAAAACAACAAATTCACCACTCTGCTCCATACCAAGGCTCAGCTTGCCTCATTTCTCTGACATCAAGCTCCCCAGTTCAAAACAGTTCTTAATCTCCCTTTATATCTTACACCTACCCTTCTCGTTTTACCTTTCAAAAGCACAGCCTTTGCGATCCATCCATGCAGCACAGAGCCCCCTGTTAATTACAACACTGGTATCTAGTCAGAATGCTGTTATCAAGATACCTCCTTTCCATTCCATTGGCTTGGCCATGTGATGTCTTTGCCTCTCTCTGCTGCCTTCCCTCTTCTTTTGGATGAAACATAGTACTTGTCCTCACTTGGACAGAATATTTTCTTCCCCTTTCACTCAGTACCTTGAGGTCTGCTCCATCTTCCCTTGCTACATGAGCCAAGTCTCCAAACCACACTTCCTATATTTTGAAAGTATTTTCTGTGCTTTCTGCACTGCCCTTCAGACTTCTGATACACTTTCCAGTAGCACCCATACAGATTTTACTCCTTCACATCCAATTCTCCCTTCATCTTCTCATACATCTCTAAAATTGTTGGTTGCTGTGTGCTGAGACCAATGTATTGACTTAATACTTTCTGACTGCTTAAGCATGTTGTCTGTCTATATTTTGCTCCTGGTTTTTTTTTTCCCCACTTGTGTTCTCATTGCAACACAAGACTGTTCAAGCAGAAGCAGTTATGAAAAAACATTTTGAAAACATTTATATTTAAAATATTTTCCCTGAAAATCTAAACATAATTATATGGAAAAATACATTGAAAAATACAACCAACCTATAAACAATAGTTACATTTAATCTGGTGATGAGGTGACAAAATATTGAGCATTTAGTCCTGCTTTAAGGTGAAATCACTGTACAAATACAGAACTGTTACACCGACTTCCATTACAGCGGTTAAGAAATATAGTAAAAGAAATCTAAACAATGGTTACAAGTCACTAAATCTAAGTTAGCTAGACTAATTAATAGAAGTTATGATACATTTATTCTAGTATTATAAGCACTGTTGCTACTATCATAAAGGCACCCACCTCCCAAGAAAGTATGTGTCCATTTATACTGCCCACATGTCATGAAACACAGACTTTTCAATTATGGTGAGGGCTGTCCCTCGAGCTGTAAAAGAATCAGCCCAAAACACTAGATCCAGACACACAGAAGTTTTTATCTGAATTTGAACTTTGCATTTAGTGTTCATCTCTGAGGAATGGAAAAAAGGAAAATAAATTCATTTTTGTCCTGAATTCACACACTATATATGTTGAATAGCTGTAGTATGAATTCTCCCTTCAGAGAAAATATACTATAAAATGCACATTGCTACTAACCTCTGCTGCAATCTTGTGGTAACAAAAGTATATTTTATGTTTTGAGTTAGATTGGATTCCAGCTTTCCAAAAGTGGAAGGAAAAGGCAGCAATCTACTTTTCTACTCAGTTTCAAGGTCTGATAAAAAAGTTGTAACAGAACTGTGACTAGGCTAAAATAAACATAGATAGCAAGGCATTGTTAGAAAAAAAATTAAACATGTCTTTTGTAAGTTTGTCAGGAAAATATCACCGTGATAAAAAGTCTCCTTGTATTGGGGCAGAGGATCTTGGAGACAGGCACTGGAAGGCTGCCTTCAGTGATTCAGGCTGGAGATACTTGACAATGGACCAGGCGTAGCCAGGCAACATGGGAGCTGCATGGGAGTGGCTGCACAGAGCCCCTGTTCAGACGCATTTTTGGTAAGATTTGCCCCAAATGTTAAAGTTTGATCTTTTGCCATGCAAATCTTTCTTTGTCTTGTGGAAGGGAAGTTGGGAATGGCCGTGCCATCTCTCCTGCCCTTCAGCAGCAGATGCTGTGGCTGGTGTGGTACCAGGGCATGGAGGTATCCTGCTCCTGCCCAGCCACCCAGGCACTTCAGCATCCACCTCACAGGAAGCCAAACATTCTCCAGATGGACTGAAAACTGATGTGCTGTCATAAAGACTACATAAAACCCCCCAAAATACCTTTTTTTCCTTAGGTGCAGGCTATCATTTTGATATGTGTAAGAGATTCTAATGATAGAGACAGTCTCTGCAGATTTATCAGGGCTTCCCATTAACCTTTTCAGCACCTCTTTCTCCTCAGCAAGGCTTCTTCAGGAAGCAGCTAGGAAAGGAAATACTGCCAGCACAACTGTATGAAAGCCACTCTGCCAGAGATCCATATGGGATACCGATGATCAATGTTACTGCTTAAAAGACTTTCTTTCTCTGCAGAGAAATACAGCTGTGGTCCTTCAGGAGAAAAACATTGCATAATTTCCACTTCTCTGCATGGATTTTTCTCAGCTGATGCATTGTCTGGATCTTTTTCATGCAGTTCTTCCTGCTGTTTTTGAAACCTCCTACAGATGTATTTTTATAAAGTTCACAAACCATAATCCAGAGAGAATACTGAACTGGACCCACCATTAGCATTCTCTTATTAAAGAACAGGATCAAATGCCTTGTTAGTGGTTCTTCATATTGGCAATCAAATATAACTGAACCTAGCTAAATTATATATATATATATAAAAAAATAAAACTACTACTACAAATAACTTATTTTCATAAATTTAGTTGCACATAAGACAGATGAATTTTGACCTTGCTAATTTTGTACTTTTAAATTTTTGTGTTTTTCTGATGTTTAGATAAAGCATTTTGTTTAACTTTTGCTAAGGAAAAAGACCTATGACATAATCCACAGCAAATTCAGAAGGGTAACTTTACTGCCCAGTCTGTGGGGCACTTACATTCCATGCCATTCTGTTTTCCCATGCTGCTCTTGCTGTCACAGTTCCAGTCCAATTTTTAGACTAAAGTGATAATGATGCTTGGTTTTGCATTTTCTGGTTTGGTACATTTATAGATAATTTTTAAGATTATAAGAACTGTCAATCTCTTAAATTTAGAATGTATGTATTTATCTTGTCATTAAAAATTTTATAAAAATCCAGCTGGTAGTGCACAACTTACTTGATGTTAAAACTACAACAGTTCAAGATGCTGTGAAAATGGACAGCAGTACTTTATTTTACACAAAATTGTAACTTGAAAAATGCATGTTATGTTTTTAATCTGGTACTAATTGTGGAGAGACACAAATTCTCTTAAAAGAGATGCTCAATTACTATTTGTATATCTAAGTCCATATGCAGATATTCTATATTGGTTCATTCATACACGGAATTTATTTCCACATTTGAAATGTATGCCTGATTCTCCTCTGCAAGGAGATTCAGGTGACTGGGAGTTTGGCTTCCACCCCCTTCTACTCTGCCAGGCCATAAGCCAATATTACAGGCTGCATTTTTTACTTTTCTGAGTCATCCAGATAAAAGGAAAAAACAGTAAAATTCCCTGCACCATGCACCACTCAGATAACAAACAGACAAATAAATATAAGCAAAACAACATCAATCTTTATGTATACATTAAAATGAAAATAGTCTTTCATATCCCATGAGTTTGATTCCTTTTTCATCTTTTTTACTTTCCACTTTCCTGTCCTTTCCCTGGTTTTTGCCCTCTAAAAGCAAGCTACCCCTCCTGCAGTCATGGATGCTGTTCTTATTTCTGGTGAGAGGCTCTTACTCCCTCTCTGCCTCCCCAGTAATGACACTGATGTCCTAAATATTCTTACTTACAGCTTTCCAACAGGGAAATGTTCACTTTCCCCATCTAACCCCAGCGTGCCCTCTCCCTTGGCCCATATCAGCATCTTCCCAACATCCAGCAGTCAGGGGGGCACTGCCTCTTTTCCTCTATAACCTTGTCAAATGGCTTTGTGGGGCTCCAGGTGAGCAAAAAAGCAGTAGAATTAAGGAATTAGGAAAAGGACACGTGGGGCAGGGCTTGGATGGGTGTCTCTGGCAGAGCAGCACCCTGGCAGCTGGACACTGCTGTGCCCAGTGCTGGCCTCTGGGCTCAGACCACCGGGCTCTGCCCACGCCTGCGCCACGGCCAGGGAGCCTGCTGCAGGAGAGGACTGCCACGGGGAATAACAGAAAAACCTGAGGGATAAAAATGGATAGCTTCCAATTAAAATTACCATACTGTAATTTTGTTAGTTATCAGTGACAGACTAAAGTACATGGCAGCTTAACTGACAAGAAAATGTCCTTTTGGGCATAATACGGTGTACAGATCTTTGACTTTTTAGCATGCATTGGCCAGATGGTACTTTTTTGCTTCATGTTGCGATCAGGAGGCAGAAAGGCCATTTCAGAAACAGTGACAGTGAAAGCCAGGATAGATCAAGGCACACGAGGCTGCCTGAATGTATGAGGATGTATCGTATCATTGCAGGTAATCCTCACATGAGGGTACGTACACTACGAAGGATATTTTCTAAAGCTATTTGCTGGAGACACTATCAAGTGCACTTAGAGCAGTGGTTTGTGTGGCTGATTAGAAACCTACCCTGCTGTTGCTGAATGCCTGTTAAGACAAGGAACATTTTATTTACAAGATGTAAAGAAAAACGATTGCCGAATAATAAAATGTTCCACTACATTCCAGCATGCTATATTAACTTAGGAATGCTATTGTATATTAAAAGTTATGCCCTCTTCATTTTTTCCCCGCAGTCTTTACTTTAGAGATGAGCACAATGTGCTTCCCCCCACCCTACAGGAAAGATAATCTTTCTTCTTCAGCACAGCACAAATCCCGCGGCTAACTCCCCTTGTGAACCTGAGTGGTATTGACATGGGGGTGTAGAGTCAGGCAAAAAACCAGGCATCTTCTGATGAAACACATAAACTACACACATCCAAGAACAAAACAAAAATCTTCTAAAAGCCTGTGTGTAAGATAAGACTGCCTTGGGGGCAGCTCGAACTTGCGGTCTTGGCCATTTACTCAGGATTTTACAGAGCCATCTATTACAGTATTCAACAAAAAGAAGTACTTCAAAAAGCTTCTCTTTTTTTTTTTTTTTTCAGTTGGAAGTACAATAATTTCTAAGTCAAAATTTGGAAGTGTTCCCAGTTTTTGGCAGTAAAATGATAATACTGGGCATATCATTTTAAAGTGGAATCTCATGGAAGTTAATTCAGACGACAAGGTCACTTTTAGACATTTTTTTCCCTTATGTTTTGGACTGAAAATAATTCCCAAATCCTATTATTTGAAGCAGGGGTACTTACCATAGCAATCCCTGCCTCCCCTGATACACATGCTACCTCTGAGATAGAGTGCCTTAAAAAAAGCCCTCACAAGAATACATACCACGAGTCTCAGAATTTTTTACGCAAAGAAAAAGTTGTACACTAAGCAATCATAGCCTATACCTTTGTACTGTTTGGTTTTAATGTGAACTTTTCAAAAGTGTGACTTTTCTTCCTTTGTATAAAACCAAAAAAATTAGGTGAAAAGGAGGGTAAGGGTTCTGGGCTCTTTTAACAGTTAAAATGGAGCATTTACTTCAGTGAAGTAAATCTGATAAACTAAAATCAATTTTGCCCCTATTTCCTTGCTCTGTTTTGCACCTCAAACTTAGGGTGTGATGGATGCCCTGAACCCGTAAGTGCTACTACATTATTATCATTAACTCACCAAACCAACCAACCAAACCCAGCAATGTATTATCAGAGAACAGAAGGCTTATGGAAAATCCTGATTAAATTACTGCCATCAAAATAAAGAGGCAAGTTGGACTCAGAGAGATCAAATTATCTCTAGATAAGATTAAATCAAGTCACACAAAACTGGAGGACCCATGAGAAGTATCACAAGTATAACATCAAACATGTCACAAAAGTATCTCCAAAAAGAATTTATTTACATTTTTTTACATTTGGAATAATTTGATTTGAAAGTGCATATCTCCAGTATTTGAGTAAAGCCTCAAAATCCATTTATACCAAGTTTTCCTTAACACCCCTTCCTCTACTTCTCTCACATTTCCTCTCACACATAAATCCCATTCACATTCTATAAGCTGAATACTGATATACTATCAAAATGCAGCCTACATTTATCTAGAACAAAGTATAAACATTTCCAGTGTGTGTACTTAAGATTCATTTGCTTGCCAAATGGCTTTGTCTCCTTCCTTGGTTATTGTGAGAAGGAAGCATTTTGATTCAAATGACTGAATTCCTCAAGCTCAGGTACTGCTGATAATAGGATGTATGACAAGCTAAAAAATGCAAAAAGTGATCAGAGACCCTCTTTTAAATGCCATCACACTGCTGATTGAAGGTATGACATAGAGGCCAGATGTAAGGCTGAACATATGTGGGCATGTAGGAGATTGCCTGGACAGCTATGCTCCCATACACATGCCAAACTGCTGCTGATTTAAAAGCAAATTGGAAAGCACAATTTGGAGAGAAGAGAAATATTAAGGATTTAAGTGCCACTAATTCTTCAAATAAATGCACTTTTTTTTTTTTTTATTCAGTGGAGGGCTATTCCTTTTTTTCTTTTTTTCCTCTCTAGCATATGTTCTATTGAGTAGTAAAGCAAAGCAAAACAAAGTAAGTGAGCAAGCAATGGCAACCAGCCCTTTCTTTATTCTTCACATTGTTCCTAGCACTGTGCCTCTCACTAACTAGCTCGCACTTGCAGCCTCCGCTCTGTTTACTATTGGCTGCTTTGTTTCTGTGGAAGCACTTTGAGACACACCACACAGAACAAAAAGAGAAAAAGTAAATTCCAAACTGCAAGAATCCACCGTAGAGCATATCTAATGGCCATCTGCACACATGCTTAAAGAAAGCAGCAAAGCACACAACTGAAAGACACTTTCCTCGATCTTTCCCCCTCTCTGCCATGTGTCATTTACGCATATGAATCCAATGCATCTCAGAGATGATTATCTGGCAGTGTCCTACTAATCTGCTCATCAGTTACAGGACAGACAGGCACATTTTAAGCATATCAGTTCCTCCGTGATTCTGAGTTAAACTGAAGCCATGAGAGATAGAAGACAAATACATTAAGCCAATGCAATCCTAAAAGATGATAAAAGCTTTAAGCAATTCGGGAGAGCCAGAGCCCAAACGACTGAACTTTAAAACAGTCTATGTTAAAATAATGGAATGTTTCCATTAAGTATTTTCTTATTTTAATTTTTTTTCTGCATTGATGCACAACATGAACACATTCAGTATGTTTAACACAACAGTACAGATGGAAAGAATAACAACTGAAATGAATTCATTTTGATTTCTGCTTTACAAATAAGAGAAAGACTTGGTCTTCTCTGAAAGATTTATGAGGCTTCCCACCATAAAGGAGCCTGGATTACAGCTATGCTTACTTTATAAAATGAAATTCTGCCATTACAGGCAAGAGTTCATGGCTGTAATTATTTCAATGCACTTCCCAGTCAATGTGTCTTACACAGCTGAGCCAAACCCTCTCTTACATATGCAGGTCATTTCATAAGAAGTCTAAGAGCTTCAACAACTTTGTGTGACCTTGCATTGAATAACACTGGAAAATTGATTTGGCTCTAGTAATAAAAGACCGTCTGCATTATCTGCATTCTAATTATAATTAATATAACCAGGATAACTGCTGTATTATTTACGATTAGAGTTATAGTGAGCACAGTGTAATAATAATCTGCTACATAATTTTTTATTGATCTGATGGCTTTATTGCAGAAAAAACAAAATGCTACACTGCTGTACTACTAAAATTGCCTTTCTAGACATGTCTGTTTAGAGGAAGAATGTTCATTTAACATTTCTTTTATCTCATCAAATTCCCATAGATTTTAATATCAGAGAGAGTATGATCCTTGCTTGCATGCTTGCTTTTATTTTTATTTTATTTTTCTATTGCAAAAGGAAGGAAAAACTAGATTGATTAATGTGTTCATATTTTCTATTGTTCATTTTCCAGGAATCATTCATTTCTTGCAATTCTTTAGCAATTGCAACACATTTTCCTAACAGAATTGGGCTGTACCCCAGCAATTTAGAGCTCTCCATTTCATCAATAAAACTTATCATTCCACATTAAAAAATTAAATTAAAACGTTTAAAAATAATTCAAACTTAACTGAATTAATTGAATCTTTTCTGAAAATACTAAGCCATCACTTAGAAGACTAAATCACTGTTCAATGAGCCCACATTTGAACTCCTTTTCCTAAATTCTGGTGAAATGGAAATGCAAGTCTTTATTTGGCAAAAGTGGGGGTAAAGTGGAGTTTTTGGCAAAACCTAAATATGCACTGGGAAAGCTCAAGGCATCATTTGTAGGATTGCAGTAAAATATCTGAAAATGAACACATTTTGCAATTTCAATGGAAAACTCAGAAACTGGATGGGAAGAAAAAAAAGAGGAAATGTTTTCTAGAAAGCAATTGCAAATTGCCCTAAACTCTTAAATGACAAAATAAATTTCCTGTAATGTTTTCCTCTACTCATAATACATCACTATGCTTATTTTCTGATCTTCACTTGATTCCAAGTGATTCCAATAATAAATAATGTCCACAGATGAGCTTATTATCAGACTTCAGAGTTAATATTTACAAGTATAAATCTGTAGAGTTTATTATTAGAACTAGTTTCCAGCTGCATCAAGACAATATCAGAAATTAATTACAATGTAAGATAGAACAAATACTTATATATTTATAGGAATTTTATAGATATTCATGATTACATATTATGTTATTAATAATAGGTGTGCTGATGTTATCATCTGTGAAAGAAAGACGAATTCTCACTTTCTAATTCTTTCCCTGCATGTTTTCATCTCCTCAGTCTACGCTTCTAGGTGATGTTTTCATTTTTTTGCAACAGCTTCAACATTTCTTTATAAAACTGACTGCATTTAAGCTCTGCAGATTCCTAATTACGTTATCTTAATATATTATTTTATTGTAACTTTTAGAAAGAAAAAACAATCAAACAAAATTCTTGCAGCTGCACAGGTATTTAGCACTAATTTGTACTGCTCTCAAGAGTTATCAATTTAAATGCAGTGATTTGCCATTGAAATACTGGCTTGAAATAACTTGAAATAGCTCCTATTACTAAATTGCACGATCATCCCACTAGCACAAGGTTTAAACAGAACTTATTTTCCTCCCTAGGACTATCTGTGACTTCTCTCTTCAGTTGTCCCTGCATTTTTTTGCTTCTCTAATTGCTCCATCTCCAGCAAGTCGTAAACCCCAAAATCTCCTCCCCACAGCATGATGTGTAGAAATTGTATTTTCCTTTCCACCAGGATGGTACTGGCAGCCTCCTTTTAGAACAAGCACATCAAGGAGTGACCAATGAGATTTTTTTCAGGTGTGGCTGTGTCTGTCATCCCTGGGTACAAACCATTTACATGTGAAAGAAAGAAAAATTTCTCAACTCACTATTACTTAAAAAAAATAGCAACTTAGGGATTGAGAGTTATGTAAATTGTTGGTCTATATGTCTGCATGAAACCTGGAGATGTGTACTTCACCAAAATATTCAACCCGAGTGCAATTGTAGGAAAGATATAGGTGGTCTACAGAGTGCTTCAGTTTTCTGCATCAGGATGTCCTGTGATGCTCTGCTTTACTTCATTTTCCTCAGAAGAAAAAGAAGCATTTATACTTGTGTGAGAAGGACACAGATGTCCTGCATGAAGGTTCTTGGAAAAAAATTCGTTCCCTGATTTTATGCCAGTCTCAGCTGTAAAACTATGACATGTACAAATGGGATGCTGAGAAAGTTTGAAGTCAGAATCACATCTAGAGACCTGACATAGTCTGCCCTATGAGCTAAATCCCAGTTCCATTGATGCCAAATTAGATTTCCCTTCACCAGTCTTTGGGTAGATCTGCTCAGAGATGTCCATTCAGATTGAGCAGTGATTTCAACAAATTTGGATGGATGCAAGAATGGATGGATGTTGACATCTGGAATTATTCCAGACAACCTGATACAGTATCTACTTTTATTATATACTAATCTACCTAGATCAACATTTAGGGGGATTGTATGAATACTTCGTTCCCTGAGAGCATTTGGGTTTTTCTTTGCTTGAAACAGCTTTGTAAAGAAGGCAATACTAACTTATGCTTTTTTTCCTTATATCTGAAACTGTTTCATGGAGGATGGAGAAATGCCAAAATTCCTTCTTTCAGCTGACTGCTGTGGGATTTGCCTTGAAATCTTCCTAAAGACATTTTTTTTGATTATGTAATACCAAAAATTTAGTTAGTGAACTACTCCTTTTTGTCATGTGAGGTTGTGGCCTATTATAAATAAAGAAATAGATGCTGCCACCTTTCTATGTGTGGTGGATACATCTGTAAGAACTAGCAGTTGTGTAAACTCATCCTGGCTTTGAGAGTCCAGCTGGGCTCTTTCTGTGTCACTCATCAATGAGCATGGTGTTCCTGAGGACCAAATTTGGTCTTTTTGTAATGGCAGCTCTCAAAGGTATTCAATGCCCTCAGTAGGTTTCTACTGATACAGAACCACTTAGAATTTATTAAATTGTTCTGAGAAGAAAACATATGGATAAAATCCAACTGACTCTTTCTTTTCTGACACACCATCAGAGAAGAGGGAGTAAACCTTCTTCCCCAGCAAAGCCTACAGATTTAACTCTGCATGCAGAGAATAAGCAGATTATCAAGATTATTGACCAGATAGGTATTGTTAAAGCTGTTCTTCTGAGCAGAGCTATATATTAAATCTATGACAGCCTCACAAACCATGTATTATCCTTAAATATGCCAAATGAAGAACAAATATATTATTTGGGCTACAGTAGGTCCACTTAATTGAAGTTTCTCAACAGAATTTTCTTGTATTTCTGCCCATTTCTGAAGCATTACCTCTGAGGTTATATCAGAGGTTTAGTTTTATGCACATAAAGAAAAAATTTGGCCTAAGCTAGAAATATTGAAATGTAAAAATCATGGTAGGAATTCAGTAAATCCTAAGATTAGCAATAGTAAAAATTCCTACCTCCATTTGTAACAAAACTGCAAAGAGAGTCAATTGATAACTTAAGTGAAACTGGTTAAACTCTTCACAGTTTAATCCACAGGAAACAGTGATGAGTTTGTTTCACTGTAGAGAAAGTGTTAGAATAGAAAGATGAAAGGAAATGCTATATTTTCAAACCATTTTTGTGAGAAAACCAACGTTTATGTTTCTCTAGCCACAAACATTTTGTTTTGAAAATGGTGCTACAAAGGCTGCTAAGGCCTTATGAAATATGAGTCTCATTTCTCCCTATTATTTCAAGCCATGCAGATGCTATTTTTCAGCCCATCCAAAATTTTCAGGATATAACAGGAATATAGTCCATGTCTCACAACAGAGATAAATGGTAAATCCTTCAAAATATGCATTGCTCTTAACAAAGTGTGGGAGTGCAGCCCCATCCTTCCAAGGCCTCCAACCTCAGTTTTTACCTGAAATTTTTGTATTATTGGATGTTATTTCTCAGAATATTCTCTTCCATTAAAGACGAGGTTGTTTTTTTCTACACCAAATATAGAGGCTGCAAAAATAAAAATTGCTGTGAGGTGTCCCTATAAATGTAGCCTACAGAAAAATTGTTTCTGGACAAAGAGGAGCAGCAACAGCAAGGTAAAAACACCCATCTCCTTTGCCCCTTCCCTTAGTCCACGGTTGAACTTCAAAGCCCATTTTTGGACTATTTAAAATGCTAGTATGAATAATAACAGGGAATTACTTTTTTACACCAAACTACACAAGGAAATTAAATTTAAAAAACCCCTATGCTAATGCACTGTAAAGGTTGCAGTTACAAATCACAGATCTGTTCATGGATATTTCATGAGCAGAAAAAAGGCTAAATTTGTCAGATAAATTATTCATTGTGAATTATTTGCTCAGCTCTACACTTTGCATGTGCACTGTATTTATAAATTTAACAGGGATTCTGGTGGTACCTCAGAAAGCAGCACAGTGCAAATTCTGCATATTCTGATGCAACTTCCAATTTGTCTCACTGTGTATGTTGTGTGTGTGAAATTCAGTCCTCCCACACGATAGCTCGTTACTGAGGCTTTCTGCACCATTATGAAACCCACCCCCAGCTCTCCTCCCTGAAGCAGGTTGGACCAGAGCCACGGCTGCCTTCCCTCCCCTGGGGCAGGTGTGGGAGCCAAAGGCCAAAGAAGGGGCTGCTGGTGAGTCTGTAGAAAGGTGTGAGGCTAAACTTGGTTCTGCAGCTGCCTTGGGGGGCAGGAAGGCAGCCCATGAGGTGTGCGCAAGGCTGGCCTGGCTGGCTGCTCCACAGCCTTCCCAAAAGGTGCGCAAACACCTTTCTTACAGCAAAGCACTCCACAAATACTGCTTGGTTAAACTCATGACAACCTTGGTATTCAGTGCATTTTACAAAAAATGTCACTATGTTAAGTCCTCTTGATTCAGATGGGGCGAAATGAGAGACAGTAAGATGGCAGAAGAAACCTGAAAAGACTCACTGCACAGCACAGCATCTTCCCCAGCAAATGACTCTGGGGAGAGGGGGAAAACCTCTCTGAACAAAACCACCAATATAAGCATTAAAGGACAAACAAGCAAACAGTTTCAGTAACACACCAGGTCAAATCTCTCAAATATCTTAAGAGAAAACAAGTGGAAGAGTATTGGTTTGTAGGTGAAAATTAAAATAAGCTCTAACACATAATTATACATGATTGGCAAGAGCAGAATTTTTCATGAAGGGCAGACAGTGCTTTTAGAGAGAGATAAACACTTTTTTCTTTAGCAGGCATGCAGAGCCAGAGCAGGGAGATGATTTGGCAGTATATTGACTGCATGCTTTTATCCTTTCGGCTGCTTAAGTTCTAGGAGAAGTAACTTGAACAGGACTACAGTTTAATACACTGAGGCTTACACAGAAGGTATTATTTTCTCTTTGACAGGGTCCAGTGCTATTTTTACGCTGTTTGATAGAGAGCTGCTGTTAGGCCTCAGGGAAGGAACAGTGATTCTTTAAGTAGGGCTTTGCCTAACAGCAGCTTCCTCCCTCCTGCCACTTCAGCCACCTTCTCCAACATAGGAAATGCTCCTTTTACTTTAAAAAATACATGTCATTAACTATCTCTTTGGTAATCTGCCTAACAAACCCTGGTTTGTTTTTGCAGGACGCCTAACTCCAACACCAGCCACTCTGTTTATTAGTCCCTTCCTCCCCACTCCAGTGCCCAGCCTCCCTGCCTCCTCAATCACATGTGTTGTTTCTCATTTAAATGAACAGTTGGATTCTTTTATTTCTTACAAGTGCTGGATTCGCCTTATCGCCCTCATTCCTTTGGGGGTTGCCAATTGGTTTTATCCACGGATGTATCATTTCTCATGCTTCCCTTTTTTCTTACAAAGAGAAAGAACCACTTCGTCAACAAGCCTCTCTGGAGTGGAAGATTAAAAACCTAGACATCACCTACCTTGCAGCGCTACTCCCAACTGGGTTGTGTAAAACTCAATTAAACTTGTCCCCATTGAATACTGCATTACAGTACATTAAACAGAAAATTCTTCAAGCGTGATGACAAAGCTTGAAACCTTGCCTCAAAGCTGTTCCTTGTAGCTTTCTTTAACATTTCAGTCTTTATGGTGCAAGTCTCCCGTTGACACAACTTTAGTCCAGCTATGAAAAATCACAGAGCCCCACAGGGATTAAAAGAGAAAGAGGAGGAGGGGGGAAAAAAAGGGAAAAAAAAAAAAAGAAAACCCTGTCAAAGCTGGTCTTGGCACTTTCCTTAGTGTATCTATTGAAACTATATCACCAGCAGACTAGAACCTGAGAAGTATTAGAGAGACCTATGAACAATCTGACAGTTTAGAATAACACTGTGTTCAGTCTCTTCAGTTGCCTTTCTGTATTTCCTGTTGTCCAAGAGAAACAGGTCTTCACAATCTACCCCAATTAAAAAATTTACATAATCCCCTAAGATTGGACCAAACTTTGAAATAAAGAAGGGCGCAAATCTGAAAAAAAATTACTTCAAGTCAAGAATTACAACCTCCTCCCAAATCCAAATGTTAGTGCTTTCTGAGGAAGTGTGAATTAAGGTCCAAATTTAAAGCCACATGCCACTGTGATGTAACTGAATACAAAAAAAATTGCTGCTAATGTTTCAAGTTTTAGTTTCTTCTCCTTATGAAAGGATGATAACAAGTTGACCTCAAATTTGTTTCTGCCACTAAGAAATAGTGTGATCTCAGGTAGGTAGAAACAAATCTGTGGTAAAGTAAGAACTGGAAAGATTTCAAATTCTAAGGAACTACTCTAAGCTGTGAGTTGTCCATGGGATAAATAACAAAATTATGTCAAAATTTCCCAAAACAAGAGTTATCTATGCTGAAAAAGAAAAAAATAATTTTTAAAAAAGGGCATATCAAATTAATTCAGAAAAATTGCCCCATTCCCTACAGAAAACTAATGAAATATAGCCATGTTATATGCCAGCACCTTTGCCTCCAAGTATATATGAGTTATCAAAAGTCTCACTGATTGAGTAGTTACATTTCAACAATCCATAAATATCCTTCCAAATAATTCTTTATTCTCTTGACTTTATAGTGATAGATGTAAATAAACATGCTGAGCATCAAAATGAAATGTTTGCTTCTTACCACCTGCCTTAAAAGCATGCACACTGATATTGAACATCTTACAGAGCATTTAAAAATACTTAAATGAAGAAAAATATGCCTGCATTTCAGTGGCAAATGCTGTAAATCATACACTCACTATTTGGGCCACTCAGACATGAAGAATACTATATAATTGTTTTCCTTTCTTGTGTGCTATTACTTCAGTTTATACTAAATATTCTGGTCAGATAATACAAAAGGATTTTGAAGATGCCACATGATATGCAGGCTATCACTCTACAAGACTTACTTAGCACTCCAGCTACATGTAGTTAAACACTAGATGATCACACATAGACTGCTACATAAGCTCTGGAGAAGGCAGAATGATGCATTCTGTTTTCAAAAGGGAACAAATGCAAATGTAATTAAGCAAGTCGCATATCAAAATGCTGAGATTTGGTTACTTCTGGCAGTTCCTTTTCATTGCCTGAATTCTACACGAAGTCCTAGGTGCTTTTTCTCTTGTGTTTTAATTTGCCAAAGAGCCCTACTGCTAAGACAATATTTAGGAGCTATGATGAAAGGATGTCAAGGGACTTGTAAGTCCCCACTGATTACTTACCCTGACTTGTGACATTTTTTTCAGTCTCTGGAGGGCAGAGTTCACTATCGTTGGATACATACAATTTATGGTACATTACACATGATAAGAAGGGACTACTCTGAGATGTGGTTCATTCTTCTTTAGACATTTCCTCTAGGCACCTGAATTTCTGCAGAGTCAGAAAATCAGGAAAGAAATGAGAACAATGAATGAGGAAAATTATGGGAGGGTCTTCTGCTTCACTTCATCCATTTTGTACCATTAGATGCCAATGAAGGTAACTGACTGTGATGCAAAAAACAACAATCACAAAAAAAGACAATGTACCAACCAAAGTCTCTATACTGAAAATATTTTAAGTATACTGAAACATTAACAGCTGTTCCCTGTGTTAAGGACATAGCCTAAGACTATTTTCCACAGAAAGAATATTTATGTCAGGATAAATTAAAATAATATAGCAACTCTACAAGAATACTGAGTTTAAACCTCAAAGTTTACTTTAACAATATTATAGGAAAGTAAAATTGTTTCCCAAGTAAAAATATTTTTTCCTCAGAGTTTTTTTTCTTTTTGTGTCTTCTGCTTACGATATTATTCTATAAAACTCACTTAGCAAATATTAACCCATTTTCATGGCTTGCCATATGAAAAGAAATAACAGTAAGAGGAATGATGTAAAATATTTTTTATTGTGTCTAGTTGGGCATGTGCATCCAGTAACTAATTCTGAGGGGCCGCAGCAAATTAATTCATTGAAACATGAATCAGAGGCAACATTTTACCAGGATCTGACAAGTTGTTACTATGAAAGCAATACAGTTTGATAAATCAGGTGTTTGATTTGTAGCATATAGTTAAAATCTGTTTGGGCCATTTCCAAAAGACAAAATAAATCCAGATTTACTGTTAAAAACTGCAGGATCTCTCTTTCCCCCCAGTATCCAACATTATTAATAATAATAAATAACTAATTAACTAACAATATTAGTGACTGGAGTCTGGAAACTTCAAAAGCAAAGTGACTCAATTTTTCTCTATAAAGAATGAAGGTAAAGAAACTAAGTAAAAACAAAGAATGCTTCTGAATATTAATGTCACACTGTCATGCCAAAGTGCTCAAAGAAAACCTCTCTTAATCAGCTTCTATTGATTCCTCAACATCAACGTCCCAGAGATGACACATGGGACGTGATCCAGCCACACAAGACTAACACAAAACAACAGCAGTCATAAACTTGAGAATTTTCTTCAATATCTTCAGCTTGAAGACCAGCTCTTAGATCTCCTGTGTATCAGTTTAACAGCTGAAAAGAATCCCATTTAAGAAAATGCTTTTGTTAAGGAAAGTACTTCCCAATGGGTGCTTTTGGAGATGTCTCTTACTCAGGAACTGAATTCTCTCTCTACAATTAGTCCTTTGACTGTTCAACTATTTAAATGTTTAGGCTTTGCAATAATTAGGGACACACTAGCACTAGAATCATGCTTCACTTTCCTGAATGTGTTCTTAAAGAGAAGAAGGTCATGTATCAGCTCATCACTTTTTTGGAATCTTCTAGCTGAATATATTATAGAGCTTTTTTAGGTGTAATTGATCCAAAATTAATTTTTTCCTGCCTAGCATTACTCTTTTAAAAAGGAGAGAAATGGCATTTTGAAAGAACTATTTTTATGATGCTGTGGATATTTTTTAAAGATATCAAAAATTCAAGCTGCTCAATGTCCAAAGTTAATCTACTTATGTCCCAGGTTATAAATTAAGATCAAATCAATAAAAGAGAATATAGAACATAATTCCTTTTATATATATTTCTGTAGGAAAAAGAACAAATAAATGATGAATTTTAGGAAGTGTATCAAAAATACAGAGTACCAATGCCACACCTACCTAATGCTGAAGATCATATTGTGGCAAGCTAGAAAATTGTCGTGCTTCATTTGTTATGATACACTGGATAAAATGGAGAAATAGCTGGCATATACAGAATTTTCTTGCCTCACTGCAGAGCTTCTGACATTTAGAGATTTACATAGAAAGGTACATGGAAAGAGAAAGAACCATATTTAAAGAATCAGTCCCAGCAGATCTGTTGAGAAAGTGCAAAGCACCAGAAGTGGCTTCCATGAAAGCAACAAAAACAGTTAATTCCTTAAACAACTGATAAACTTTCCCCCTAACTTAGCTAGTTAAACGCAAATAAAATACATAATACTTTGCATGACAAACAGTAAATTGCTCCTGGACCATTGGTCCACGAAAAACTCAGGATGGGGTTCCAAACCTACAGCCAATGCTTGTTTAGCCCTAATTAATTTCTACTTTAGGAGGGAATGAAAGATAAAAGTCTCAAAGTCATACTTCAGACTACACTTCCCACCAAAGTAAGCCACTGAAAAATATCATTGTTTGTGATTTTATACTTCATTTGCTCCCATGATAAATATAATTTAATTGAACCTTAATCATAGAACTGGCTTAGCCTTAGCAATCTGTCAGTCTTATTTTAAATTTTCATTTAATTGTAACTTGAAAATGCGTTTAAACCTCACATAATTTAAATCCATTAAAATGCACGTGCAGTCACCATAAAAGTGAGCCTGTTCACATTTAAAAGAACAGATTATTAATAGAAGATGCATAGTGATCACTTGATGCCACCCTTCTCATTTCCTAGTGTAAAACATTTCCTTTTCATCTCATACTTTAAGTTCAATAGCCCATCTTACCATGTCAGCAAATGCTTTGTCTGGCCAAAGACAATGCTATTTCCCTCACATCTCATATGCTTCCTTTCCTACATTGGAACATTTGCTTCAGCTAAAGACCAACAACAATACTTCATCTTAGTTTTTAATTGAAGTTAATACGGCTTCACCAAAGGCAAGTCTTGCCCAACCAACCCAGTGACTGCATCAGTGGACAAGGCAAGAGAACAGATGTAATTTCTCTGGACATCTGTAAAGCCTCTGACATGGTCCTCCACAACATCCTGCTTTCTAAACTGGAGAGAGATGGATTTGATGGATGATCTTCTAGATGGATAAAACTACGCTGGGACAGTCACATCCAGAGGACAGTGGTTAAAGTCTCCAAGACCTGATGGACTTCAGAGAAAACTGGTGTTGCTCAGGGGTCCCTACGGGGACCAGTGGTATTTAATATCTTTATTAAGGTCACAGCCAAAAGGATTGACTGCACCCTCAGCAAATTTGCAGAAGACACGAAGCTGACACACCTGTGGGTGACACACCTGAAGGATGGGATCCATCCAGAGGGATTTGGACAAGATCAAGAAGTATCACACGGGGATTTCAGGAGGTTTAACAAAGTGAAATACAAGGTGCTGCATCTGGGTCAGAGTAGCCCCTGGGATCAACA
Organism: Catharus ustulatus; assembly: GCF_009819885.2. Classification (NCBI taxonomy): domain Eukaryota; kingdom Metazoa; phylum Chordata; class Aves; order Passeriformes; family Turdidae; genus Catharus; species Catharus ustulatus. Next base: position 141,848,332 of record NC_046221.1, on the reverse strand, counting down.
GAGACTGGGGGATAAACAGATCAAGAGCAGCACTGCTGAGAAGGACTTGGGGGTGCTGGCAGATGAGAGGCTGGAAAAGATCCAGCAATATGCACTTGTAGCCCAGAAAACTAAAAAAGTCCTGGCATGCATTAAAAGCATTCCTTCCCACCATTCTGTGTGGGCAGAAGGTCAAAGGAGGTGATTCTGCTCTCTTTCTCCTTTACTCTTCTCTGGTAAGACCCAACCCAGAATGCTCCATCCAGCTCTGGGGTCCCCAGCACAGAAAGGACATGGACCTGTTGGAACAAATCCAGAGGAGGCCACCAAGATTAGAGGGAGGAGCAACCCTCTTATGAGGAAAGGCTAAGATAATTTAATTTGTTCAACTTGGAGAAGAGAAGGCCTTGTGGGGACCTAATTGGGACCTTCCAGAACATGAAGAGAGTCTAAAAGGAAGATGGAGAGGGACTTTTGACAAAGCATGAAGTCACAGGCAAAGGGGAATGGCTTCAAACTGAAAGAGAGTAGACTTAGACTAGGTTTAGGAAAGAATTCTTTACTGTGAGGGTGGAGAGATACTGGAACAGGTTGCCCAGAGAAGTTGTGGATGCCACATCCTTGGAAATGCTTAAGGCCAGGCTGATGGAGCTCTGAGCAACCTGGGAAAGGGGTCCCTGTCCATAGCAGGATGGTTAGAACTAGAGGATGTTTAGGCTCCTTCCAACCCAGGGCATTCCATAATTCTATGATTCATATTAATCAATTCCTGTTAACCCAATGATTCTCAGTTTTCTTAAAAATGTATTTCAATTTTTCAGATATTGAATAATTAGTGCACTGTCTGTATATGCTTCTAGTACATTATTTATATATATTCAATCGTAAAAGGAAAATTTCAACTTGTGTGTTTCTACATCACCACTGTTTCAAATAAGAATTCTTCATTCACCAGAATAAAGTTACAGAGCCCTATATGTATTACATTACTGTATTTTGATTTTTTAAATAAAGAGTTACAATGGTTACTTAATCCATCTGATACATCTGAACAAATGTGATACATCTGAATAAATGTATCTTCTAGTGTTTCTAATGCAATTTAACTTTTCAACATTCTTTCTACATTGGTTTGCACTCCATAAGTTGCATATTTTTCTCTATGTTGTCTTCTACTTTCACCATTTTATTGTAAAATTAACAATCTTCTGTAATTTATAAAGCTAATAGTAATTTTCTTAAGGTTTAACAATGTTAGCTAGGACTTATTCTATCTTATGAAGCAGTTTTCAAATAATATTTCCATCTAATGACACAATCTTGTGATAGTATAATTATTTAGAATAGATGGAACCACCCATGCAGAAGAAGATATAGGAATATATTTCAGAAACTTCTGCAGCTTGAGTTAAATACAGGCTGAGGTGTTTAACTGAGGCATGAGGTTTTGGTTTCTGTTTATATACATGTATATACATGTATGCAAGTATATATGCCTACATACTATGATAATAGGAAATTATTTTACAGGAAATTTCTGCTCCAGAAACAAGTCTTGGTTCTACATGCCACGGACCAATTCAGTCATGTGCATGACCACTCAGTTACAGAACATCTCTAGTAAATCTGCTCCAACATCACAACTTCAAATATCACATTTTGAGCACGCTCTAGCATGGATTTTTGGTTGTCAGGATCACATTGCCCCATATGCCCTGACAAAATGAAACTGAAACAAGAAAGAAAAAAAGTAAATCTGAAACAGCAATTTTTTCCATGTTTTTTCTAACACTAAAGAAATTACATTTTGAAAAAGCTGCTAAATTCTTGTTTGCAGTAACAAGAGCTCGTTCCTTAGATATTAAAAACATATTGAAGCAGGTTGCAACTTCTCCATACTTTCTTCAGTTTCTTCAGTTGGGAAGACTGAGGAGTACCCCAGCCCTGGTGAGAAGAAGGGCACTTGTAGGCACCAGGAACATCCTGCCTCGGGTGCAAGGAGAACTGCAGTGAGGGACTCCTGTATTTTCTGCCATGCTGGAGTTCTTTCTGTAACCTTCAGTCTCCCTTCTCCCCACTTCACTACACCCCCTTTATAACCTGCTTCAAAGAACAGGGTGCAATTCCCATTGCATCAGGAAAAACAGACATGGTGTGCAGTGCTGGCCTCAGCACCACGGTGCCCTGCTGTGAGGTCCTGCTCCTTGTGGCCTCTGCCTACGCTAGTGAGCAGTGCTGGAATACCACGGGAGAAGAGAAATGTTGACATTGATCTCTGGATCAGAGAGTACACACATTGATCCCCAGGATCAATAGAGAAGTCAGGATTCAGTCACACATGATCTCTAGGTACAGTTCTTAAGCAATTCCTGAAAGACGATGGAGGGAAATGTATGTATGGGTGACTGAGGGTTACATTTTGATCCCATTTTCTGTGTAAGGAAACCTACACTCTAAAAGAGCGTTTTTTCTGAATTGCTTTTGGCTCTGAATCCTTTTTCCTGAGCATAAAACAAATCTTAGTGTCCCCAGTATTGCAACACAAGCTATCTATTTCCTTTAACACATACAATGGGTTTAGACTTCTCTAATGTCAGGAAGCCTCCTTAAGCTCCTAAATTAACAATGAGAACAAAAAAAGCACAAATTGCTTTAATCCAGAGTCTAAGTATCATCAATAAATAAATTAGTCAGGATCCAAAATATGGCTACAGAGTTTGAGAATAGAGAGCTGCTGGCTCTGCCACTGCCTGTGCAGGCAAGCACAGCAATCACCTGCTGGAGTCTCCAGAGTAATAGGAATAGAAGCTTAGGGACCTAATAATAAATCACTGGCTTGCAGGTCAATTAAGTGGCCAAAAACCACTTGAATTCTACCCATTGTGCCATAATAATGGCCTTGCTTGTAAGCTGCTAAAGACAAAAAGCATCCAACATGATTTTAATGCTGCATTCCAGGTAGCCCAGCTCCACTACCCACTTGGACACCACCACTGCACATCACACAGGTTTTGCTGGGAGCTTGGCCCCTTGAATGCTACAGAAGGGTATTCTCTTTTCAGCACCAGGTTTAATTCATTTGGAGATAGAGGACATAGAATTCTCACACCTCAGTGTCCATTATACACAGCCAGCTTGAATGGGGGAAGAATATTTCAACACTTTTCAGCTTTTGCTTTTACACAGCACACCGTTAGCTTGTCTTGTACCACAAATACACGGTAGAAGTATTTAATAGGAATCACTATCAAACAGGCTGCAGATGAATCCAGCCCTGTTTCCTAACACTCAGCACCAAAGGAGCTGCCTGCAGAGAATGACCCAGGTTTGATATTGGGCTTCTAGGTCATGGTTTCACCTTGACAACAGCTCTTTCATTTCAAGTTGTAACATTTGCCGGGATCCCTAAGGTGTTTTCATTTTTGTCAGGAAGTATAGGGGGGGGGAAAAAAAGTATGAAAAAATGATAAATCTTAATTCACAAGCTACAGGACTATCTCTGTGTCTCCAGCACAAAACTTCAAATCCAATCCAGGGTCTGGATGTGTATTAGGAGGCTGCAGATTTAAACCTTGTCCACCATGATCAAACTGGATTTATGGAGCATCATAACTCTCCAGACACCATCCAGCAGCTTATTAATTTAATAGACTCCTGTCCATTCCATGATGTTCCTGCCCTGACAGTCTCTCAAGATAAGGTGAAAGCCTTTTGACAGGACAGAGTGCATATATATTTTCTTCTGTTTTCTTGTGGATGGGGCTGTCGACAACTTGAAATGTGTGGCTCAGCAAATTTGGGGCTTTTTTTCTTCCCTCTTGCTTTGTAGGGAAGATGACAGAGGTAATGGTACTATCAGCCCCAGGGGTCACAAGGTTATTGCAGCTCTCAATAGTTACTGAGTATAATGAGTAAAAAATAATTTCATTAACAATAAAACACATTTAGCTTATATGTCATATCCTGAAAATAATGACAACATTTTTCTTAAAAAAATTCTAAATGACTGATTCTACTGTAATTGACTTAGAAAAATGAGGGGAAAATACATACATGGAAACAAAAAATCTCTGCACTTTGTTTGCATTTATTGTTGCCAGTGCTTCTCAGCGTATGAAGCAATGTTTCTTTTCATATGGTCACAGTGTGAAGTGCAAACTGCTTCTTTTCCACCCTGAACGTGCTGTCATAGGTGAGTTTTAGACTCAGTTTACAGCTTTTTATAGCTCCAATCCACAATACATAGTCCCATGAAAATTATGTCAGCATTCTGTCTATTTCCTTTTCTTCTCAAATGAAAAATCATTCAAATTTCAAACTATGAAATACACTATACAGTAAATGATAAGAACATAAGAAAACAGACCCAAATCAATAAACATACGAGAAAAAAATCGTATCATTTGGCTGCTACATAAATGAAATGCAATAATAATGAACAAAGCATTTTTGTATTAGAAGTGGAAATTTAGTTGTAGTCCAGTATTTCCTGTCATCTTTCCTTTATTATCAATATGCTTAGAATTTAAAGGGCATGCAATAATATACAGTGTGCTATTAAATGCATATCCATAAAGCTGATTTAAAGAACCTTTTCTTTGTGGATATTAATAAAATATACAAGGCCTTGACCTCTAACTCCCTAAAGTAGAAAATACCCCACCGGATGTATTTACAAAGGTAAAAAATAAAAATAAGGAAAAATTATTTTCCTTACAGTCCTGCTTTGTGAGCTTTTAGAAGCTGAATAGTGTCTGAAGTAAGTCCACAACACTGTGATTGTCATCAACAAGCCATAAGAACCACTAGTGATGGAGGCAAAATACTTTTTCCTTCAGTGTCCAGGAGGAAATTATTAAGACTGTTTTGCAATAATTTCACTTATAACAATGCCATTTGGCATCCCACCATCTCAACATCCCTGCAAAACCAAACAGGAAGCCTGACATCTACTTAGCAATCATGCTCTTATGTCTGTATCCACATTTCCTTCCAATGACTGTGAGTGCAGATATACTATTCTGTGTAAACATTATGCACATAAATTATACTTCTCTTGAGAAATACTTTGCAATTTTTCAATACTGTGTAAAAAGGAATCCAAAAAAAGCTCTTCCATAGACCTTTGATATTAGGATGTCACACGTTTTCTGTTAAAACCAGTGGATACAAAGAAAGAACAAAAACCTTTAGCCCCACTAAAGGCTTCAACATGTTGTATAGCTAATGGAGGCATCCAGTAGGACAGCAGATACTGCAGTTCTGTGACTGTCCAGGTGGAACAGACTTAGTAAATTTACTCAATTTGCTTTTTAATAGTATGTGGAAAAAAGCTCCTTGCAATCTAAAATATATGCTCCAAGTTAACCTTTGGTCTACTAAACAACTTGTTCTCTGACCCAAACCAAATTATACTCATATTCTAATGCAGCAGTGTTTAAACTTCTTATGATGTTTGACCTCTGTCTCATAAGGGTCCCTGATGCTGCATGTCTGTGGTGCAATGTATCATTACACTGTCTGAAATTGCAGGGGGAAAAAAAGTATTTGCTAGGTGAAAACTCTCTTGCTGGGGAAAACATGGTATCAAGGATGTCACAGAACAATCAAGAAAAATAACCCTGCCACTAAACAAAAATTTAAGTATCCTTCTGTTGCAACAATTGACTATACCTCTATGTTAAAAATTAGAATGCTTATTTTAAATTAGCAACATTAATTCAAAATTGCCTTCAATTTTTCCGAGTGGTTTCATGCAACGCTTTTACAGTGTCTGTATTTTCTGTATTGTAAATACATCAATCAAATAAGCCACCCCAGTATCAGTGAAATAAGTATCCAGTTATGTGTTTACTGACTTATTTTATGTGAATTATGGGGCTCAGCAGCCAGTGGAAGCCCCAGAAAGGTCGAGCACAGCCTCTGCCTCCAGCCCCGACTTCTGCCCTGCCCTCTCCTCTGTGCTGCCTTTCCTCAAGCTTCTACTAATAAATTAACTACATGACACAATTTTAGTGTGGGTAGCTGTCATTTTTACTAATATAATTCTGTAAATCCACCCTAGCAGGCTTCTACTCTATTGTGATTGGAGAATAGACTTTTTTGGGTAGCTTTCAAAAGCCACATCTGTTTGAGCAAGGACCTATTCCTTAGCTGTGAGGAACAGCACTGCCCGAAATTCCCTCCCCTCGATCCCTGTTTTTTTGTTCACCAAAGAAAATGACAATTCTCGGATCTCACCCTTAGGCAACATCCTCGCTAGCAAGGATTTTGTTATAGTCGCTCAGTGGGCACCGACTGTGATTTCACTTACGGAGAGAGGGAGGCTTTTTATGGCACTCGATATCCTGTGTCCGCACCAGCAGCACAATTAACGGGAGCACCCTGTGGAATCACTTACAGAGATGTCACGCAGTGCCTGTGGAACCGTGCTGGGGCAAGGATGGGCTTTTTCTCCTCCTGCATCCTCTCAGAAATAACGAAGGGCATAAACTACTCGGTGAGGCCAGGCAGAGGAGGAAATAACATCAGTAAATCACTAATGGAAATGCAAAACCAAACGCTGCCTCACACAATCTGAGATGATGGCTGGCTTAAGAAATGTGCGAGTCACCGCCTGCAGCCACCTCCCTTTGGGCAGCTGTGCCCGACCCCAGCGCATCATCCCGTGCACCTGCACCCATCCCTATCCCTCCAAGGGGCAGCTGCAAAGCAGTCCTTCCCTAAATTAGGGTTTGCAGCAGGAGTCGTGCCCCACGGCCACCACCTGGCCGGCAGCACGCTCCGTGGGACGCATCGCAACCCGAGCGGCCCCGACACACGTTACACATGTTGGCTTTCCTGCACAGAGTTATCCTGTGGTGCTCTGCAATCAATTACTGTTATACCACCATCATTAATAATTTTCTTAATGAAAATGATTCTGTTGATCTCCGTTGTATTTTAATTATCAGAGTTAAGCATAATTACACTGCAGCTCTGAGCTGGCATGTAGACTCCTTTAGGGCGCAATTTTGTTTTAACACACTGATAATGTAATTTTACATTGTGTCAGTTGTTTAGTTATTATCCAGTCGTACAATTCCGCTGTATTCCTGATAACAGATAATAACCTTAGCACCTCCTATATCCTGAAGTCATTTAAAAAGCAATATTGGAATTTCACAACTAGCTAACTTAATCGCCTTATAATTTTATAATTCTCACAGCTAAATATTTGTGCAGACACCCTGTTTTAACAATGCCACTAAACATACGGTATCCATACATTTCACATAAATGGCTTAAATAATATCTAGAAAAATGTCTGTTACATGAGCATGGTTTTTAGTCTGTGCAACGGTGGTTTTTACACTGTTTCTATTCTGGTTGGTCATAATTTATTTTTTAAAATCCCTGCCGTTCCAGTGAAAGATTTGCAGTAAATAAATATCCCAGCCCCCTCCTAGTTCGTGGGGAGACTCTTAACTGTGGTCTTAGAGATTTTCCAGGTCTGGTGCGCAACTCTGTTTGGCAAAAATATTTCTAAAGTACACTATATAGCAATGATGATACAGTTCATGCATTCATACTTCCTACCACTGTAACTTGCTTGAATTATGCTGAAGCTTTTTTTTTCTTTAAAAAAAATATATTTCTAAATAAGCTTTTATTCATAAAATCAGTCTCTTAAATCTCAGTTTCTAGGAGATATGTCAAATTACTGAACAGACGTTCTGAAAGTCCATTTTTGAAACAAGAGAGAATGTTACGATAAATATTAAAACTGAAACAGCATTCCTTTTGAATGCAATTACAGTAGTAAAAGTTTCCATTCAAAATGGAAGAAGAAATTAAGAAAATGGAGTGGAACAATGGCATGTGCCATGAGTAGCCAGCTTGTATCAGAATTTATAAAATGGGATAATAATCCCTAATGCACTGTTTTCCACTTTTCTAACTTGTCCTGGTACTGGGGAAATGTAGTTATAAAAAATACGAGGAGTGATCCTAGACTAATCTGAATAATTAGAATAGCACTTATTTCAAATACTTAATATTTATTTCATAGCTATTCAGTTTGAATGATTTTAAATAACTGGTATCTTTATCTAAAGATTTGTATAGAAGATGACTTGTGATTGCACTGCAATAACTTAAAAATATAATCCTATATGTGTACTTAATAAATAAATAAATAAATGACATATATATATATATACATATATATATATATATGCACACATATTCTTTGTTTGTTTGCCTAGGGAAAATATGAAGTATTTTATGCAGAGAAAGGAGAGCATTGGAGGCAAACAGAGACTTAGCCAGCCAGCTCAAATTCTCTTTCAATAGAACCTACTCTAGGCTCCTGTCCCTGTGATTATTCTGTGTGCAATATGTGGGTGACTACAGTGCTCACAGCCTCTAGTGAATTGGAAATCAGACTGACATTCCTATGTTCTCCTGAAGGATCTGGGGAAATTCTGCTCTCAAAGATATCTCTGTAATGAGCTAAAAGGAAATATGGCATGTGCTTCTGAGTCAGCAACTGATCAACCAGTACTATGTACTCTTAGCCAATTCTAAACTTATCTTCGTCTTAGAAACGCGCCAATTTACTCCACTCATCTCATCTTGAGTTTAGTATGGAAAACAGCTCCCAAGTGACCAAATCTGCTACATGGACAATTCCACACATTTGTTCAGCTAATTGCTTTCAGAAATAAAAACATATTGCTAAGCAAACTAACAAAATTATACACATGCAACTACAACATAACATCAAATTACAGCTACATGCCAGCTGACACTGTTTCATTAGAAGTAATGGCACTATAGCAGACAGAAAGCTAACACAAATCAAAGCAATGTAATCTGGAATGATGAGATACAAATTGAAGGAAGAAACATTATTCTATTTATTTATTTTACCATCTTCTATTTGACATTGTTTCGTGATGCAAGTCAATTAATCTCTCTAGTACAAAATCCCAAGCTCAAGGCAAGGGTAGATGCTTAATGACCGACAGAGCAGCCACCTCAGAGTGCAAAGACAGGAACAAAACACAGTGAAAGCAAAGCATATCTAAAACTTACTTCCTGCATTAGTTCAGTGAAGTAGCAGATTTTTAACGTATTTATTCTCAAACTTATCCTCAACTTTAGTTATAATATGCATCTGTGGTAGAGACAATAGAATTCACCTTGAGTACTGTTCAATTGTCTCACCATACATGGTTAACCAAGTACTAAAATAACTGGCATGATCAGTGAAATAAAATCCATCACCTCTGTCTGAAAATACTAATATTTTGGGTTAATCAGATTGCACCAAACTGAAGCAAGTCTTACTATCTGAAAAAAAAAAAGTCGTATTTCAATAGAATAAATCAGACAGGACCAAAACTGTCTAACAAATTAGTTAATGTTAGAAAAATACTTTGAAGATGAAAAGTCCAACTGGTAAATATGTGCTAAGTATTACTATAACTACAGAAAGAATATAATACTTGATAAGGTATCATCCTATGGGAATTTGCAGGAGCTATGTTTTGGAGTGAAAGTAGTTTCCCATTACATTAAGAAGCTTTTGCAGAAAAGTTTGCCTGTGTGTATTCAGTACTATGAACAGTAAATTGCAGCTCTGGATTTTCATGCAAAAAGCTTCAGTGTGCTTGTTACTCAGAGCACTTTGCTGCTTCTTCCACTTGGGCTGCAATCAGCAAGCTGTGAAAGGAGGGCAGCTCAACCCTTTTTAGATCTGAGCCCAGTTCTCTAGTACTGCAGGTGTTTCAGGTTGTAGAATGAATGTGTTGACATTCTGTAATTATAACAGAAAGAATTTATAAGACCCTGGTGTGCGACTCATTTTTAACATGCAAATTCCCTGTTTTCAGCGTTTCAACTTTCAAAGGCTTGTGGCAGTTTAAAGGCAATCCTCTTATAAGTGTATAAATTGCAATGATTATAGGAGCAAGTTGTAATTGTTTCTAGTAAGTTTTTAGGAGTCTTTGATGTTATGATTAGTGTTTTGTATGTTAATATATTGATATGGCTGCTTATTTGCCTGGATGCTTGTATGCTGAAATGGTCACTAGGTTGCCTCAGCAAACAAATCTTTGATCTCAGTAGGTCTGTTTGGTTAGAAATAAAACCTAAAAGAAATTAAACAAGAACAGTGCATGTTCTAAAGTATTCACAAAGTGCTGTGATTGGTGATTGAAATAGAAGGAAGCAAAGTCATAGTTTTGCAACCTGATCTGTAGGGTAATGCCAAACACCAAGTTATTTTTATTCCATGTATTCAAGTGGTGTTTTGTTTCTCTTTTTTTAAACATATTGTAATGATTCTGTAGCTGCATTTAGAAAGCTTTCACAGTGACAGCACAAGAGTGGTGCATAGTCCATGGTGCTATGGACTGAACCCAAGGCTCTTTGTGTTGTTTCAAGATGCAAGACAAAAACCTGTGCACCTTGAACCAAAGGAGCTGTTAGATGTGGTGGGTTAGATAGAGCATCTTTGACAGGTAGCCTTGTAAGAATTCATACTGACATGAACAAATCTGAAAATTCACATAAGACACAAGTGATACCCATTGCCACTCACCAGTACACTCCAGTGAAGCATCATCACATCATGCTGCTATGCAGAGACTGGAATGTCAGAGGTGACAACCCTGAAATCCAGTTCCATTTATCTTACACTACCACTCTGACATAAAGACTTTTCATAGTCCAATCAAAATCTCATTCTTCATATGAAACTGTATTTCAGTTAGTAGTCTACAATGTAATGTAAAATAGAGAAATGATATCCAGTATGCCCCTCAAAAAAATGTCAAAAAGAATTCACCTATGGAAAGTGTATAGGCTTCACTGATGTTTACCAGAGTACTGACTCTCAGAAAGAAATAGATGGTATATTTTATGCCAGCTGATGTCCTTCAGTGTTTACAAAGCATTTAATAATCTACAGATACCATGTGAAGTTTTCATATCATTAAAAGAAAAAAAAAGGTGAAACCAGAACATGAAAGAAATATGGGAACAAAAACTGACATTAAGAGGAGACTTAGTATTACCTTTCCTAGTACGCAACAGGTACATATTTATCTCAATAGCTTACACAAGAAAGTAAAGAAAAAAAAAATCAGTTTGTGTTTACCTTTGCTGTACACAATGCAGTTGTTTTTGTTGTCTTCTACTCCTTGCCAAGTCACATCCAGCAGCCACTTGGGGCCAGCAGTCAGTACCATAGGGACTGAAGCCTTTGTCTTCTGTAGGAAGGATGATAACAAACAGATGCCATTTGTTCGCCTTGATTAAGAACTTGAATAATAATGGTAATAATCATTTTATTTGCAAACAACAAAATCTCAAAACCCATAAGCCAAAGTCTTATTCCCCTGCCTCGGGATTTTTTTAAAGAAGACACAAGCAGGAAGCTTTAGTTCTTTCATTGATTGAATGGTGAAACTATTATCAAGGATTTTTCCGAATGATATTGGATCAGATCTCCAAGATTACAAAGATCTCTGGTGGCTGAGAATTATAAAGGGAATGCAGATGACTTTCACAGCAAAGAGCCAAGTGTTTAGAAGTGAACTTTAGACACATTGTACTCATAATCAATGGGATCTCACTATTTCCTGAAACAGACAGGAAAGAATTTAAAGAATTGGTATCCATTTCAAAGATCTGTCCTGGCTAACATTTGTATTATCATAGGAAATTGTTCTGAATGGATAATGGAATTTTTTCTCCTTTTGCTATGTGTTGATGTGTGATTTTACTATGTCTGAAATAGTAATAATGCTAATGATTGACTCTTAAAAGACTATAAAACAAGTTGTATTAATACATTCAAAGATTTAAAAGTAAAGCATGACATCATCACACCTGAAAGGCATGCAGGCAATTCACCATCTCCTGTCTGTATTTCAGATTCTATACTTAGAGAATTTTTTGAGGCGACAAGGCAGAGAGCTGAAATTTATTTACACTTAACTCTTTTTACTAATCAAATGGCAAAAATCCTGAGTTTGATAGTATGTGGCACTTAGACTTTTATCATAGATAGTTCTTCTCCTCTGTATCAAGAATAAAACCACAACAGAGAGTGAAAAGTAAAACAGCTACAATGTAACTTTTAATTATTTTTTCTGGGATATAATTCTGTCCAAAGCATTCTAACATTTTGTAAGATAATTTAATTATTTATATACTCCATCAATAATTCTCTAGTTGTCTCAACATATTTATTGCAATATTCGGTATTATTGACAAAGATAAAAAAAATAAGATACAGAAAATCATATTTACAAGGACATTGCAGACACTTTGCCAAAATTTATTATTGATAACAATTCTAGAAAGTAGTGAAGAACAAAAACATTTACCACAGAACATATTATATTCACAAAACACACCTAAAAATATTTATTGAAAATCAGGTTTTGCTTAAAATATTTTAGCTATATAAGATTAAATCAATAATATTAAATCATATATACTTACTATAATTACATTAATATTTTAATAATGATGATAGAAAAAGACATTAAATGTCACAGGTCTTCATATTTTTGTGGGTTTTTATCTGTTTAGACTCTAATAGTGTTTTATCAAATATACTACTTGTACTTAATTTTCATTTTAGATTTTATATTTTTCATACAAATGTTTGTGCATAAGTCACACTTCTATATGCACACCACGACATTATTCATTTTCCCTATGTATTGGGAAAAAATAGATAGAAATTAAGAATGAAATTAGGAAAAAGGAGTGTGACATCTAGCAAAAATATACCTACCTAGTGTAAAAATACTGAAACAAGAGAGGTGCAATATCTCAGTTCCTAATATTGCTTTCTCTGTGGGAAGTTGCAGAAAGTATGTTTTGCTTATATGAAGTATTACAAGAGTCAACCCAACTGCATGCACCTGTATTCTGAATTTAAATTCTAATTAATAATTGACCAATAAATTTAAAAAAAATTTTTTTTTAAGTTTCTATGTGAATTATCAAGAAACCTGATATCAGTTATGAAATCAGTGTAAAGTATACACATATGGGCTACACAGAAAATAATGACATAAACTAGGCAAGAACTGAAAAAGAGATGCAGCAGATGAGATGAAGGCAATCAAACTATGATCTCTAGCTTCTATCATAGAAAAGTCTGAACTTTACTGTAATTTACACCAAAAACAGTGGTAAGGCTGCCATGGAAATAATTTAGAGTGGCTTTCCACACAGCTGAGAATCATACCCAAATTGAGTTCAAGCTGTACCAAGAATGTTGGCAACTATGGCTGCATAGCAATAATGAAGAGGAGGATCAGGACACACTCCAATACTTGCTGCATTTCTCCAAGTGCCATTTCAGTCAAGCCTTTAATATGTTTTTGTGCTTATATGTGCTTTCAGTCTCTGGTAATCCCAAGTACAATCAAAAGACAGTGAAATATTATCCAGCTAGGAGAATTTTCCAAACACACCACAAATAATTAAGACATTAAAAAAAGTTTTATTTTTCCTAAGTTGGAGGCCAAGTTAAAAAACAGAACAAACCAGAATTCTATCTTTTAAGTGCAGAAGGGATCATCTATTTAATTTTCACAAGATCTAATTCCTATTTCTGGTTTACTTCTTTCCAGACGTCTGACATTTCATTGTGTCTCTTCCATCTCTAAGGGTATTATCTGCATTAAGGTGGTATCAAAAAGCCTCAAATAATATCAGGATCTTCTTGTGCTGGGCAACAGTTTATCTACATAGACAGGACAAATAATATGTCCTGGGAAAGGATTATACTTAACCACATACTGCTGAGGAAGAATGAGATACAGAGATACCATTTGACTTTCTCATGGAGATTAATTTCTCCTTTAGTAAGTGGTAGGCTTAGTCCCAGGCCACTGCCCCAGTTTCCTCCAGAGGAGGAGAGGGGCCCAGACCTCATCCCTTCTGAGGTGAAGCAGCAGTGGCAGCAGGTGGACTGAGCACCAGCAGTCAGCATGTGTGTCTGCTTTGCCATTCCCATTTCCAGGGCTTTTTTTGGAACTTAGAGAACTCCATGGTTATCACTAAATTAGCTTCCAGGTCAGCTTGGCAGTTAAACCTGTAATCAGCTCTGCAGCTGTAAGCAGTCTCTAGGCACTAGAGATAGGCTGGAGGAGGAACAGGGTGTTTCGTCCCACAGCTCCGCTAGCCCAGAAGAACTGGTGGAGACCTCAAAAGAATTTCTCATTCTCCCATAGCTCTGCTCCCAAGCTGCACAGATATGCAAATAAACTTATTTTAATATGAAAGCAGAACTTCACAAGACCCTGGCTGCTTGTAAAGCTTGGCAGCTCCACTGAGGGATACCAGCAGTGGCTTCCCTTTGATGCACCTTACTGGCACATTGTGTGAGCTGTAAGGCAGGTCAGAACCACAGCAGCAGTTCTTGGGGTCTGGCATCCTGTGAGGTTTACACATTCAGAGGTGTTCACCACTGAGAGAGGCATGCTCTTGTTGTGCCTTATTACATAGTAAGAACTGAAGCAAGCCTGCTGATTCAGGAAAGGCCATTTCCTTAAAATGGTTAAAATGAAAAGACCCCAGTCCAAGATAACAAGAAGCTATGGTTAAATCAGTCATGCCTTTATCACCTCAAGATTAGACTACTGCAATGCGCTATACCTGAGGCTACATTTTAAATCCATTTGAAAGCTGAAGCGGGTGCAGAATGCAGCAACCCGCTTCTAAAGCAGGATATCGTGCTTTGAGCGCATTACACCAGTGCTTTTTAATTTGCACTAAGTGTCTGTGGAATTTAAGGCACTGGTTACAACCTCTGAAGGCTGGGACCTGTCTTTTTGAGATACTTAATTGAGACCTGCCAGGTCCTTTGTCTCAACTTTACAACAGCTGAGAACCACCAAGGAAAACGAATCAAAGTCTTGGCAAGGCGACATGTTCCTCATGACAGCTCTTTTACCTTTGGGATATCATCCTACTTGAATTAAAGTATGTTCATGCTCTGACTCTCAAAGAGTTCTATGAAAATCACCCTGTAATTCATCAGATGTATTTGTCATACTGCAAAATTTAGTTGGTCATTCCCAAAATAGTGGTGGTAGGTCTTACCTACCTTTTGTTTGGGTATTGTTACCACTCTTTTGTTTGGGTATTTTTAAAGTTCTAACAGGAATATCTCTAGCTTAAGAAATGTACCTTTCTATACACACACACAAAAAAAGATTTCTTGAAGCAACAATATTGCAGCTGTTTACAAATAAGACATCAAAAATGAAACATAATTTTATTTCTCCCTCCAAAAGACATGCTACACATTACTCAAAAGCTTACAAAACATTCTCCCTACTGCCCATGTATAATCACAGGGATCTGCTAATGTGGGAGCCTGTAAGATGGGGCCATACAGTAATTACCTCACATTTTTCAAAGGAGGGCACATTATAGACCCACAGTATTGTTCACTGCTCTACACTAGGTACATTCTACACTTGAGCAATGTTTCCCTGAAAATGCAATTTCTGCTAATGTTTTCATGCCATAACTAGACAAATTTGACAAGGACAAGCAGGGTCAAAAGTGTGATCTCTCAGGGAACAATTAGAATTAGCTAATGAGGATAAAAAGGGTCAGGCAGGCATCCACTTTTCACTAACCTTTCAAGCAACTGGACAAACGAGGGAGGTAACCCTCAATAAATGTTTATATTCAGTCAAGAGGTTAATGGAGATAAAAATAGCCATCACAGAAGGCCGAAAATAGTTCTGCACTCCTGCTAAATGGAATCAGTGCTGACAAGTAACATTAGATGGGTTCTTCCCTGCAAAGATTTCTAACATATGATGTGTGTGGCCTGGCAGAAACTTGAGGAAACCCCCACGCTTAAGAAAAATACGGCATGATCAAGTTGTTTGAAGTCTATGAAATTCTGATGTCAAATGCCTGATCAGTGCTAGCTGTTTCTTCAGAAGCTGTGCTACTGAGTTAATGTTCAGTAAGCCACTGTGACATGACCATCCTGTCCCAGACACAGTGTTCCAAGAGGTGTTCAACATTATTTAAGGAGGTATACTGATACTCAAAGGCTTTACTTCTTACTGTATTTTGGTTCCTGCAAACGGATTTTCTTCCTAAATCTAAAGCCTGAGTTCCTAAGAAAGACACAGAATACTACTAGAATGTCTTCATGACCTTGGAGAAAGTTCCAATGCCCACTGGGCACAGTTAGTTTACATAGTCAATTAAAACCAAGAATGTACTGGGAGGAGAGCTCTAAACATATCTCAGGTGCCCTCAGATATGAGCCTGGGCTAGCAAAACACCAGTTAATATGATGTTAATAATGATGGAGGTTTCTACTTTGAAATTAAATTTAAATTCAACTGGATCATCACAGGGTTGACATGCTGAAACTGCAGAACATCCCCTCTAGAGAGGTTGAGTTCACCTTTGATGATCACCATGCTCAATTCAACAAACTTTGTAAGCTCATTGAACCAATTCAGTTGGGAAGGGCTCCTAAGGGTCATTCTGGACAGCACAATAACAGATATTTCTGTAGGTCTCAGACTACCCCTGATTAATTAATATTTGTTTTAATATGATTTTGAATAATAAGAAGAGTGGTAACTCCACTTTATCACCTCGCACATCGATTGTGTAAATGCATTTCTTTACCTTATAACTGATTACAAACTCATGAAGCTGTAACACAATCCCATCCAAACAGCCCAATGCACAGAGATCACATTTTGTTGTTCATGTGTATGTGATCAGCTGGACTGTCTTTCACTTTCTGTAGTTTCCCTGAAAACACTTATCTTTTTCCAAGGAGGATTCAGGCTTGGAAGAATATTTATCTCAAGGGCTTTTCTGGAAAACCTGCCAGTCAAGGCCCATGGTAGCACTTCACAGTGCCACAGCTTTCTTTGCTAGACATGCAGAGGCAGCTCCTCACCACTAATACAACACTGGAGATGTCAGGAGGTTTTCAGTGCTGTGGTTCCATGCTGATGAGAACATCACTAATTAAAGCAAAGACATGACAGTCTCCAGCTATGAACATCCACTCTGGAATCTTACAATTGCACCAGCATTTCAGCTTTCACAGCCCCTACTATGTCTGCAGGGGAGATCTTGAAACTTCAACTAAATGCAAAATAAATTTTGCAATCCTTAGTCCTTGTGGTTGAAAAAGACCCTCCAAACCCACAAACTTCAAAAACCTGATACCAGCATAATGTATGGAGTTAATTTCACCTAAATCTTCAGACAGCACGGGATAATTGTTTCAGTTCCTACTTTCCAACGTTATGGGATCCAGGATTTTAGAGGAGTGTTCAAGAATCTGCATATCTGCACAAATTGTTACTTGTAATGGGCCATGAAACTACTGATGAAGAAAAGAAGGATCTACTTCCCACTATCTTTTTGGTGATAGTAGAAGAAAAACATTGGTAACAGTTGAAGAGGCTGTGGTCAAACCAAAGCCTTTATATGTTTCAAACACAAAAAATAAAAAGGGGAAAAAATGTGCACACAGATGGAATCCCAAAAGACAGCTGGGATTCCCTGCAACTGAGAAACCCTGCTGTTTACCCCAAGAGATCATCACTTGTCAAGTGACAAGACTGAACATACATTTCACCATGTATTACTATTTACATTTCATCCACAAACCTAAAGCAGACCAAAGAAATTATTCAACTAAAAAAAAACCCCACCCTAGGTATGTTAATATTTTCCAACACTTGGCAGGACTTTAATATGATTTCAAAATTTTAATACTATCAAATTTGACTGCCTAATGCAAATTAAATGTGTGCTAAACATGGGGTTCAATTCATTTTACCTAACTAGAGTAGATTTTTTTCAAATCTGTAAAATAAACATAAATCAAATATCACTGTGATTTAGGTAGAAAGCCATGTTGTCAAAAGCAACTTCAATTTGTTCTTTTAAACTCAGGATACCCCTGGAACCCATCTTCAAACTTTTCCCCAGCTATAAAAACTTTTAAATAAATCCATATTCTGGAATACCTGGACCTTGCTGAGTCCTGGTGATTCCTTCTGTCTGCTTCTGTGGTCCTGGAGGAGGTGAGGACCAAGTGATTGGAACAGCAATGGAAAAGCTGGAAAATGGATCCTGAACACTCAGTGATCTTCCACTGCCCACATCATTCCATCTTGATGGGCTTTCTACTGCAGTCCTTCCTTCCTCTAAAGCCTTCAGCTGCTTCACTCCACAGCTGCTGCTCCTGCACCCTTTGCTGCCTCTTATTTTTCCCCATTTTATAAATACCTAACTATGTATGGGTCACTTCCTTTCTCAAAGAGCAGAGGATGGAGAACAGTGTATTTTGCCATCACTCTCTGGATTTTTCCTTTTACTCTCTTTCCTGTTCATTTTGTTCTTTGGGAAAGCAATGTAAATACGTATTGTGTGTTTACACAATGACCAGAACCAGGAAACCGCATTCTTAGTGCTGTGATTAGCATAAATGTGCTGAGGATATTCTGAAAATCGACAGCTCTAAGTAAATCATCTCTGTTGTGGTGAGTTGATACCTGTGAGTAGCATGAGCACTGTCAGTGTGTCTTAGTGTTCAGGTATCTGCCATGGGTGTTGAACCCTCCTGCTTTACTGTAAAGTTGAATACTTTGGATAATACTATTTCAGAGATGACATGCACCTGTACTGATGAAATCACACACTATATAACTTATCTTTAGACAAGATATAATGCAGTGCTGCTTGCACACTTTCACACTGAATTATCACTGCATTTTTCCTACTGGGAACCTCACTGTTGTAAATTATTGTGTACTCTAAGAATTTCATCTCTTTTTCTACTAATGAGGCCATGTTGATATTTGCCAGTAAACACTTTCTGAATGCACTTGCTTGGATGTAACTTATTTCAGTTTTGCCAGACATTTCTCACAAAAGATAGGTGAATACTCTGCTCAGTATGGCTCAAGTGAAAATCTGCAAACATTGAATTTACTCTGGACAGGTTGATGGGTTAACTGTGGGATAAACCATCAGTCTCTGGTAAACTTCTGCCAATTGGTCAAGTATCACTTGGGCTTGGGGCAGTTAATGTGACAATAGATATTTCAAATGATCAAGAGTACAATTACAGAAGTTTTTCCAGAAGACATGAAGGCATTTATGTTGCATATGTATTAATTCTGCCTGGTCCCATCGTCTACCTATTTACACCAAAGCCATCCAAAATGATTGCTGTATCTCCAGCTTGGTACTAAATAATCTCCAGTTATAGGAAATAATTTCTAATTTAGAACAATTTTGTATTTTTTTCTTTGTTACACTTTTTCTTATCCTGGAATGGATGATTTAAATCATGTTTTCCAGAAGTCCAAATTTCATGTATCATGTTTCTTTTTATCTAAGGAATAGAAAAAGAGGTAATTATAGGACAAGGGGGAATGGCTTTAAACTGAAGGAGAGTAGGTTTTGATTAGATACAAGGAAGAAATGCTCCACTATGAGAGTGGTAAGACACCCCACACAGGTTGCTCAGAGAATTAGATTCCCTATATCTGGAAGTGTTCCAGGCCAGGTTGGATGGGACATTGAGCAGCCTGGTCTAGTGGAAGGCATCCCTGCCTCAGGTTGGGGGATGGGAAATGGATGATCTTTATGGCCCATTCCAACCCAAATCATCCCATGATTCTATGAATCCATTAAAAATACAAAAATAAAAAGGACACACATAAAGCCTTCTATAAATCATCCATTGCACACAACTATAGAATAGCTAGCTATAGATTTTGCTTATTATATATTTTTATTACTTTGTTTGGAACTGCAAACTCAGTTTGTGTATTTTACTTTAGGAAAATGGATGTTTTTTTTCATGAATGGTGAATAAGTCACACTTTAGCAGTAGTAAAAGATAACTTTTTAAATTTCAACCTTTTTTTTCTTTCTCAGAACCAAAGAGGGAGAAAATAAAAAGTACTTTGTATATGCTTGCCCAATATTTTAACTGTATAAACGAGTGCAGCTCTATTAGGATTACATTTCCAATGAATATTGTGAGGTCTTTATGAAATACATATTCAATACAAAAGCATTGTAGTCAATGGTGTAGGTGTTGCAGCATAATTCTCTTGGTGATGCATTACACAATATTTGAATTCACTGATGCACACACTGAATGCACACAAAATATTATGTATAAATTCCTCTCTAATTTGAAAAAGAATTGGGCAATAGAAAAGAATCTATGCCTTTCTTGAGGATTTTAAAAGATTTTTATGCATCCTTTTATTAGCTATTTACATATATCCTTTCACTAAGAGGAAACGTGGTACTTTAAAGTAAGAGAATAAATCCAACATGCAATTCTCTGCCCAAGTTTTATATTTGTTAAGATAGAATAATCATTTAAGGTAGAAGTTTAATGCATGATTCAACAACCAGAAGCCTATATGTATGACTTTGATTAATTATTTTTAGTTCAGTTAAAACATCCCAGTTTATCTCCTTTTAAGATTATCCTTGACATATTTAGAAATCCTAATGCAGATTTTATGGCCCACACCTATCCCTGATGGTGCTAATGGACTAGGCATAATGAATCATTCTAATTTGGATGAAAGGACCACACAACATTGTGGCAGTCCTTTAGAGAATTAAGGCTCAATTCTGATCTTCCAGACTTATGAATGCATTTTTGGGATTAGGCCACGTATCTGTACATCTGTTGAGTCTCAAGGGGTGTATACTCAGCTAAGTATTCTGACCTTCCAATGTACTGTATCAAATGTGTGGCCTTGGGATATGAAAGGATTTGATTACAACTGTATTTTAACACTGATTTAATATATAATTATGGGGTAAAACCTAATTCCTCCTTACATCTTCATGTAGAAAATTCCATCACTACTAAGCAGACACTAGGATATTTTCTCCCCAGCGAGCGTGATAGTAAATGGAAGAAATTGAAACACCCACCCAGGATAATGTAAAATCAAGGACAATCTTCTTAGGGATGGCTTTAAAATCAGCTTCTTGTGTCCATGAAAAAACAAACTTAAATGGTCTTCTGCAAGTGTGCTGCTAGTTGGTGTGCTGCCGCATTATGCACGACACTGGACAGCTTATGTATAAATAAACTGGAACAAGGTTCCTTTAATGATTTTACTCTATGCTTTCTTGTTCCCAAGTACTGAGGAGAGCAATTAGCTTTACACACACACTGTATATGTAATACTGATAGAAAAAGTTTACAAATAATTGGAATTATCTGGTTATTATCTATTCACTTATAATTTCTGTTTTACTACTATATCAAAAATGGAATGTTGTGAAATTTCTTTCGGCTGATTAAACTTTCATAAGACATGCTTTGTGTTTTGGTGTAAAATTTTGATTTTTTTTTTATTCTACTGAAAACCCCTTCCTGAATATTCTCAGTGAAAAAACCCTCAAAATATTAAAATAGACTTCAAAAGAAAATAATTTCAATAGATTTTAACATATGACTGTGCAGTGTTTTAGGGGTTTTAATTTTTCTTCTATACCATCAAATTTTGCATGGATTTTAAAATAAATAATAGCAACATTAAGTAACTGATTAATATGAGGATTTCAGAGAAAATACTTTCCAAAACTCTTTTTTTAATCACCAATATGATCTGTCACAGATCTGAATTATAGATTCATGATGCTTACATTTTTTATCTTTTCAGAAAGTTTGGACCAATATGCTGCACATAATCAGGCATTTTTTCTCCACTGCCTCAAAAGCATGAGGATTTTATTTCACTGTTCTCACACAAAAATGATAATTAATTTCCCTAAAATGCCCAGTGACAGATTAAAAGTACCCTCAATTTTTGTAGTTTGTATGGCATTGTTGTGTAACACAGCTCTCATTTAAATTATTTCAGTGTACTGATTATATGTAGCATGATTAAGAACTGCAACTATGCAAGTTTCCATGAAAAAAAAAGTTTCAAAAGAATGGGTGAAGGTCCTTCACTGGGATTGGAGATAAAGATGGAGAATCCAGCAGCAGGACTGGTGAGTACAGGGCTCTGGTTCCAGAAAGACTCAACAAACAGCTCAGATGAGAATCTGAAGTCCAGGAAAACAGCCTGTAGCTTCGAGATTAGCTTTCTCACACCATTCCTGAGTTAAGCCAGTACAAACATGATCATGAATGCATAATTATGATTACGCACTATACTATTGCATAATAGATCTTAAACTCTGGAAACAAAGGAGTAGTGTAGGAATGCTGTTTTCAGGCTTTTGGTTTTGAACACAATGAAGTTAAGGGTAAAAGACTTTCCATAAGGAAAAACAGTTCCAAGAATATGCATTTTACTTGGAAATTTCATATGGATAGTTATGAAACATTTACGCTTAAAAGAAGGAGTAAAAGGAAGATAGGGACCTGGTGCTATGTTTATAACTTGAAAAATAAAAAAGAAAAAAGCCCAAACCCCTCCCATACGAACATATTTTGGGGAACAAAAAAAACAACACTTGAAATAAGTAACAACAGACAAGGAAACTGGAAACTTGACAAGTTTACTTAAAAGACCTTTTTCTCAGAAAGAAAGAAATAAATTTAATGTTTTGAAATTCTTTGCAGCAAGAATTTCCCTATGAACCAAAGTTTGTTTCTGGGACTGATGGACATACACAGGCTGGTATCCTATGTTTAAATGACGGTGTTGATAAAAGGGTGATTGCTTAAAGGCAGCTGATGGATTCATTCACTTCCATGTGTAGAAACAAAACAGTGTGAATTTGATGAATGCAGTAACTGGGTACATCTAGGACTAAAGGCTGCTGCTATCAAACTCCTGTCAGTTGCCAGTTTATCAATGAAGCCACTATGGGCCAGCAGTGCTGCAGCTCTGTGTTCTCTAATAGGACACCTTGGGACCTGTAAAGACCCTGAGATCACAAATCCAAGGAGTGGTCCTCAAGTGGGAGTGGGCTGACTTTCAAAAGTAGGGAGCATCAAAAAGAACAACAAATTTGCACATAGGTCCTATACTGGGGTCAGATTAATTTTGTTGTTGTTGCTGTATGAAATGAAAACTCAGAGTGGTAAGAGCCAAGCTGAGTACCACCACACTGCAGACTGAATTTAAGTGATTAGAAAATTATTCTACTGTTGGCTAAGACCAGTTTCACAAAAAAAATTACTTTTTAATTCCAAAAGGTAATTTTTCCTTGAAAGTCTTCCCTGCTTCAAAGAACACCCTATCCAATCCAATAAAATCAAATCCTTTATCCTTCCAGTAAAATTTTTGAATGAATTTTCAGATACCTGAGAAAGAAAAAAAAAAAAAGCCAGCTTCCAAATGTTCCTAGCACTTTAAGATACCAATGAAGCCAATAAAAGGGAAAGAAAGACCCTCAGTTGTGTGTTATGGAGCCAAGAAAGCAACCTAACACCACAAAGCAGCAGAGGTAAATCAAGCTTGCAAAGAGCAAAAGCTTTAGAAATTGGCAGAATCAGAGGAGACCAGGCTATCAAACCCCACAACTTAGTACAACTTTATACCAGAATTTCTCTTATCACAGAATTAGGCATTAAAATGTCACACTACTGCAGCCACCGTATCTGTTTCAAACAACCACCTCCTATCACTTGGCACCAAGTGGCAGCAGCTGTTCAAGGCAGACTGGAACCTGGCATTGCAGCTGAGCAGGGCTTTTTCCCTGCTCCCAGGAGATATGAGCCTTCAGTGAGGTGGGAGGCTGCCATCAGCATGGGGCATTGGTCTCCTGTAGCAGCCTCCAGGCTTCAGGGTCACTACAACCTCTGCACAGGTGCTGCTGCACTCACCTCAAGCCTTCTCAGTTTTCTAGGGAAGGAAATGCCTGATTTTCACAAGTCAGATCCTATTTGCACATTGATGGGAGGTGGTCATGTCTGCAGAGCCTCTGACAGTTCCTGCTAATTCTGAGGACACCCAGAACACTCCTCCACTGCAGAGGCGACCTTTGATCAAACTTGCTTCTACTAAGCTGTGGATGGGGAAGAAGCAAACACAAGCTACAGCCTCAAACAAAAGAAGCAGTGCTCAAACCCAGAGCTGGGGGTGCCATGGCTTAAGGTTCACATCAGCCACTGGAAGGAAAAAAGGGAGGCTCAGGACCAAGCATTCCTGCTCCATTCAGCTCAGGGAGATCCAGCCCCTGCTTCTTGAAAGTTCAAGTGAAACTTGATTTACAGCCACACCTTGGGCAGCGGGCAAGTGCTGGGAGAGCTGAGAGAGATGTGGACAAAGAGTGATGGGAGGCAGAGGCAGGGGGCAGTGGGTTCCCTTAGTATTATAAAAATGCATCTTATTCTGTTTTTAATCAACGAACCTTATCCAGCAATCAAGGCAGATATATAATAAGCTGAGCTACTCTGTAAATCTAAACATTCCCCACAAATAGAAAAGATACAGCCTGAGCTCTCTGATTGTTACTACGGCAACTATCTAAAATGAAAATCTTGTTAACCCTTTGCATGCTGTAGCCACCCATGCATCAGTGTTAGCTGACTTCTGTGCACTTATCTCTCCTTTTTCCCCCTCAAGAAATTCATAATTGTATTGCTTCACAGTAGTTATGCTCTGGTTATCCTGTTTGAGACTGAAAGAACTGTGATAGGTGGTAGTTTCATAGGTGCAGCTGAGTTTTGTTACTTGCTCATTACTGGGATTATAGTTCAATAAACAACTAAGAAAACAGAAGAGAAAATCCCTAGATTACTCCACATGTCCTGGGATTTTGATTAAAACCCTGACAACTGGAATGGGATGTTTTCTAATAAACCACACTCCTGCCTTTTTTCTATTAGTTATGAAATTATTTGACTCTAAAAAGCATATTTTTCAGAGGAATTATATCTCTATACTGCTTTATAAACAGGCTACTTTTCAAATATTTTTTTAAAGCTTCTCTTTCTTAACAACTTCACAGAAGTCTGCCAGGGATTTAGCAAAATGAAATGTTAACCACAGTGCATTGAAAATTAATGGACAGGTATTTGACTTGAAGAATTCCTTAAATGCAAGAAAATTTAGACAAAAAGGAAAACTGACTTTCTAATTTATACAAGTATAGATAATATTACAATCAAATTTATACTTGTATGTGCCTCAATATTCAAGACAGTTTCGTTATAATATCTATTTGGCAGCATCATGACAAAGTGAAACCCTGCAGTTCTTATGTCTTCTACATTTCAGCATTGAAAACAAGAGAAGCCATGGAAATTTTTCCATATTCCAAGTAAAAAAAGCAGGACATGGTCTATAGACATCAATCCTATTGGTTCTTTTACCTTCTGCCTACCATGTAACCAAGAGAGACTCTTCAGCACTGGCCAGAAATAAACTCTTTATGGAATTCCCACTTTGTTGCTATTGAGAGTGAAATGCTTGATATTTTACAGAATTACTTCATTCACTTCAACATAGATAAGTTTAAAATATCATTACTTGGATATTTTTGCAGAACTGAACAACACATATACATCAATAAACAACATACTTTGCTACATAAAAGAAAAATTTACATGTAAATGAGCCCAAATAACTTGAAGTGACTGAAATAATGTGGAAATTATCTTGAATGGTGTCCACATTAAATTGAAGGTTATCAAGCATTCAAGACACTAAAATAAAGACACCATTCACAATAAAATATTAGTTAAATACCAGTATTACAATATTCAGTTTTATTAAAAAGAAACACTGACTAATTTTAAGTTTACCTAGAATTGTTTGAAAGTTTGAGAAAATAATTGGTTTAAAAAAGAAACCAGATTCCCTTAATAAATGTGTATGTCAGAGAATGATGCTGGAAACCTTAATATGTGCTTTTCTTATTTACAGAAAATTGAACCTGTTTAAGTGGACAAGCTAACTTTACTTCTTCCTTCTTAATAAATTCCTATGTGACAAAAAAAGCTCACAGACCTCATCTGCACTGCAAATAAACTTTAGATTAGATTGATGGTACTGGGCAAAAACAACACTTCTTGTCTGATATAAATTGCTTTGTTGAATGTTGATAATTTAAGATTTTGGATAAGAATGAGTGAGGTGCATAACACATGTAAGGATGATGCTGGAATATACACAGGTAAGAAAATGTTTCATGGGAGAATGACTTGAATTAGTTTCTCTGACTCAGGATGTGTTCCAATTGTATTTTTCAACTTCTGAAACATTTCCCATTTTTCGATAATTAATGTGATATATAGCATTCAAAGCAACTTACCTTTCACATTTTTTCAAAATCTATCTTTTTCATAAAGTCAAATGGACTACATTTTCTAGAGTCAAATTTCAAATTTACAACACCGCAATCGCTAGATTCATGCTAAAGGCTTTTCAAACACCAAGTCTATTTATCAGTATTGGCTTATTTCCCAGGAATATGACCAAAATAATCTAGAAATATACTGGCTATTCAACATAATACACATAATTCTAGGAAAGTATAACAATCCTAATTTTTCATGTTTAATTTCAAGGAAGATTTTTTTCTTCAAAAAAGCAACATCACTGTATATTTATTCCTCCAACTTCACCTTGTTTCCATATTACCTTTAAATTGCTGAGTTTCCCAAACTGGCCTGCTAACCAACTGACTTGAGGTCCCCATATCTCTTACCAAGTACATATAGATCCCAACTCCTTTGGCTTTACTATAGTTGTGTATAATTATTTTGAAAGGGAAAGATTATTTGTATGTGATTTATTTGTCCAGGTTAATTACAAGGACTTGTCTTCTTCAGGACAAATCAGGGTCAAATATTTTCTTCCCTGAAGAATCTCTAAAGACCTGAGGGAACTTCACCACATATTCCCCAGAGAAGTCCTCCCTTCTTGTAGGTATTTGCCCTTTTTGATCAGGATCAGGCACAAAAAGAGTCATGGAGCTTACAGCAGGTAAAGGGCTTTTTGAAAAAATTCAAAAGAAAGAGTATCATGCCCTGCACACAGTAATGGTGAGGTGGGAGAATCTGCTCTGTTACTAGAAACTGCTCAGTAAAACCTCAGTAATCCAGCACATCACTACCTCATCAACTGACTGCACATCTCCATTTCCTCAAATTTAATCTGAAATATTTCCTAAAGCCTAATGAGCAAAAGCTGTTGATAAAACTACAACTAATGGCCAACTTTGGCCATTATCACTGTGAAAAAATCAGCCAAGCAATTTCCAACAGAAGCAATGCTTCAGATGATTGTTGTATGTAGCCACTTGGTAGCTTCTCATTGGTGTATAACTAATGGCAGCAGAGGAGAATCATAAAAAAGGTGAACTGCTGGAACCTACAGATGGTTCAAAAAAAACTGAATGGAAATATATTATTCAGTAATGAAAAAAGTAGTTTTTCCAACTGTGGTACATTTTTAACAACATATGATAAGTATAGATAATGCAAAAAATATTCAAAATCTTGAATAATTGTATTATGAACCCCTTAAGGTTTTTTTTTTGGTTTTTTTTTTTTTTTGTTTGGTTTTTTTTTTAACTTAGCACTGGCTTAAAATATACAAAATAAAATAATCAGTGTAGCTTCCTGCAAATGCCAGGTTCAAGACTAACAGTTCACAAAGGCTATCAAATCTGTCCAGGCATATCTGTTTGGTTCTGCAGCCTCATCTGCAGTTCAAGCAAATAGACAACAGGTCATATTTTACTTTCAGGAACAAAGACAATATTCCCATTGACATCAAAAGGAATTGCACCTGTGACTCACATAACAGAATTTAAACAAATCTTTGCAGATCATCTTTTCTTTGGACTCTCCTGACGGTCAGAAATTTTATGATGTTAGTAATTTAATTTTGAAATTAAAGGGAAAAAATGTTGCTACAATTATCCACTCCCCACCCAACACACCCCATCCCCAAACATATCAAGCCTGATCTTTGAAATATTTATTTCTGTGTTAGTTCAGCTCTAAGTACCAGAGAAGTCAGTAGGAGCTGCTGTGGGACAACCTTCAAGAATTACAGGCTTTGGATATCACAAGCATTTCCCTATAGGAAGAAAAAAAAATACTCTTTTAAATCCCATTACACTTAATAAAAGTTAACATTTTGAGGTAAAACCTATCTTAATTTCCTTTACATATACCACCAGTATTCATAGTTCACAGAAACTCCAGGACTAGTAAGGAATTAATAATTGCACTAATGAATACATTCAGTTTCCTTTTTCTTTTTCTGAAAATAATTTCCATCTAAAGGAGTACCAATCAGCTTAATCAGAGCATTGAAAACCACAAAATGGACACAATACTTCTCTCCCTGATCTCAGTGACACATCATTATTCATATCTACAAATCCATAGTACATTGTATTATATGTTATATCTTATCATATATGTGATATATGAAAAGACTGTGATTGGAGAAAAATGGATAGAGAATCAAAGATGTATCAACTAAATATTTAAGAAGATGACTAGAAATTAGGATACTAAAATATTGACAGCATTTGATTCATAATAGGGCATAATTAACTTGGAGAAGGATGCCAATACAATGTAAATAAATGCAATGATAAGCAGTTCATTCTAAGTACTAGAGTGTTATATATCTGTGCATGCTGCTAAGTGCATCCTTGTGTGTTCTCCAGCATCATGCTGCAAGTGCTCCAACCAGGAGATTCAGGTATCTACATTCATATACTTTTTCCTGTCAGTTTTCAGCTGCTAAGAATGATGATTTACTTAGACATTATGCTCACAGATTCCTGCAGCATCACACTTTTCTTGAGGACATGTACTTTGCAAAAGCCTTCTCTACTTCTGCCCCATTTCGTGCACCAATGTTTAAAAAACCCTATGTAGTCAACATCCTTATAGAGTTACAGATTTAAATCTTTAAGAAGCTAAAAAGGTTGCTCAGGCAAAGTCTTGTTGCCATCGAGCCTTCTATACTCAGGAAACAACAGCCCCTGCCCAAAGGAATTGCAAAGGAGGGAACAAGCAGAGCCCATACTTCAGTATCTATTTAAAGCTAACTATGTATTTTTTCCCCTACGGTTATCTCAGAGTATCCCTGTTTTAAGTACTCATGGTCAGCTAGGCTTTATCTTTGGAAATTCATAGAGTTTTATTTTACTTGCCCTAGAGTTAGATTGTGTGTGGAAGGTATTAAAAATTCCTTTTTCTATATCAGGTCTGAAAGAAAACTCACAATACCTGAAATAAAAAAAAAATGGCATAAATTTGTCAGGCACAGAATTATTTGAATATTCAAACGATTTTTTAAAGAATTCATCCATTTAAAAATCTCTTGCACAGATACACCACCAATAGAAATGACATCAAAAGCAAACACACTCTATGGAAATAAAAACTACAGAGAGTGAACAAGGGCATTACATGAGTAAAATGCTAAAATCATTCCCTGAATCACTGTTTTTACTTACTTAAAGCATTTAGAGCCAAGATGAAGGATCTAGATTCATTTAATAAACTCTGGCCATGGTGTCTTTTATCAACAGAAGTTTTTTCCAGTTTCCATTAGTTCTAAAAGATTTAATGCTTAATAGATTGAATAACTATAATTTACACTAGCAGATATTCAGGTTCCTAAGTCTTTTCATACATGAGTATTTTATCTTTTAGCATCCTTTATCTTATTTTCCATTATATTCTCTTATACTTTGTATTTTACTTAGTGGTTTAGTGACTGGTAAAGAAAAAAGAGAGGCAAGATTATGAGTGGAGTCCTGAAATCTCCCTCTTTCTCATTCTGAACATCACTCTTAAATTCAGAAATCATTCAACAGACATTAGCTAATCAACATTACTCTGAAGGATTACATTATATAACAGGAGATGCACTTGTATTAAGAAACATTTGGCTTCAAACTACATGCTAAAATCAACAGGAATATACTATCTTAAATACTTGAGCAAAACTCAGTAAAAGATACAGTAGGCAAACATTGTAGTCAGCTCAGCAGTGATTACCAACTCATGCTCCAAATTCACTATAAAATGAAAATCAATATTTCCACAAGTTCCTGCAACATAAAAGATAACCTTCATTGATTTTTCTAGACTTAGGCCTCACTGATAAAATCTAATATAAATTTTCAACCACGAGGATTTGGATCAGAGCAGGGGTGATAAGTCCTGCACATCTCTTAAGAGGTGGAGAATTTTTTTTTTAAAGTGCACGTTCATACTATTTATAATTTGCCCTGTGCAAGTGAAAGCCTTTTCCACCAGCGCTATCAGGGATCTCTTCTAATTTTTATTACTGTGAGGCTAAAGCCTGTTCCAGATAATTTGGAAATTTCAGGGGAATTGTGATAGGGCTGATGGTGCAGCCCTGGCTGACTTGAGAAAAGAGCTAACCCGTAATAGCCTCCATGGCCGTGCTGATTAAATGTTGCCATAGATGAAAGGCCTGCCATCGCCGCAATAAATTAACCAATCACACAAATCCCAAGTCAGTGCTAATCCTTCCTTGATACTCTGATCCTCTGATCAGCTCAAGGAGGTAAAGAAACTGGCTTGT
The DNA here is from genome assembly GCF_009819885.2 of Catharus ustulatus. NCBI lineage: Eukaryota > Metazoa > Chordata > Aves > Passeriformes > Turdidae > Catharus > Catharus ustulatus. The sequence continues at coordinate 141,817,796 of NC_046221.1, read as the reverse complement.
GACGCTTGGTGCTCTAACCCCTGGATTTCATGTACACAACGAGCTAATGATATCTTGCTGACCAGTTCAATGGGATGAACTTCTCTCACAACCCTTAGGGAACACTGTGGCCTTCTTTAAAAAAATGACAAGCACATGGCAGGTTTTGTGTTTTATTGCGACACCGCGGGAGAACTAACCAGCACTTGTTAACTGTTAACCACAATAAGCATCAAGCTGACGTCTGCTGTAAAGCCCAGGGTACTTTACAAGTGCCAGTGATGGATTAAACGGGAACCAAGACACTAAACCAAGAACAACTGTTCAAGTAATTGTGATTGAGCTATCCCCATTTTAATAGGGAAGTCTGCTGCCTTTCCTATCAGACCAGTTTTTATCCTGTTCTTACAAATTTGGGAGGGGGAGTAAGGAGTGAGGACGTGTGTCCACATATCCGAGAGTGTACAAGAGAGGAAGAGAGAGTCTCTTTAACTCCTATTCTCAATTGTACTGCCACAGCATGATTATAATCAGATTTAGACATAGGCTCATTTAATCAATTAACAGAAGGCCTGAACACATGCAGCATTTTCTCATTAATTATGTGAATGCTGTCTTTCCACTACACTTTGTGAAATTGAGTCTGTGCAGCCTGTGTTAGTATACTTCATAATTGGGGAAACTTTTTTTGTGGTAATTGGTTGCTAAAAGTAGGAAAGCTCTGGGGTTTGCCTCTAGGGCTTCCACACATAAAGAGTTTTGAAAGTACTTCATTATCTCTCCTGGTCAGTTCTGTGAAATTAAAACTGTTTTTGCCTTCTTTGAGGAAGTGGTTTGAAAACAGGGCTCCTAGAAAATATCTGTGCATATGTGTGGTGTGTGGATAGGCATGTGTGTCTGTGCTCATGCAAACATACACACATCCATGTAAAATCACATAACCCTGGCTTGTCTTAGGGACTGCCATCACTGAACTCAACACAAACATGAAGCACATGGGTTTGATCACTACTTTTCATTGAGGCATGATAGGTCTCCAGATATAAGTGGGTTTCATAACTTCTTCAACAAAGATTTATTTTTCCAAACTTACACAATGAAAATCAATCATATTGAGGAATTTGCTAACTTAAGTTTTGGGATGGTGTCCAATTGGTCAGCCTAGATATAATTTATAGAATACATATGCTATTTGGAAAGGTCAGAGCTAACTGAGTCACTATACTTATCACCTGCCTTTGCCTGTTTCATACATCTTTTTGTATGTGTACATCTCTTGGGGATACACATGGGCACGCACACATGGGCTCTGCTGCTGCTAACACAACCCTCCCCGTGCCTCTCTCATCTAACCTCTTCACACTGCTGGGCTCACAATAGTTAGTCCAGGAGCAAGCCTTGTGGAATTAATTAGTAAGAATAAGACAAGAAGATAGCACTCTCTGCAAGCCATTGTGGGCCAGCATTTCCCAGTAATAGAGCTATCTCTGGCAAAACTGTTTTCCAAGAACAGCAGATGTTAGTGCAGTCCAGAAAGGTACTTAAAGTACATTTTATTCAATAGAACCACGGGGGTTGGAAGAAATTAAATGGGGCTCTTCTGTCAAATTTAATCCCTTTGATTTTACCTCTGATGCTTCATATTGGCTAATGTGTATCTACTTTAATGCTGCACTTATCCAAGTTAACTATACTGCACAGTTAATATTTTAACTTTTACTGGCTATCAGAGCTATACAAAAGATCATACTTTATGATGAATCATTAAAATAATATGCTTTAAAAATAATACCTTGTGGAAGTGGTTTCAACATATGCAGAGATTCCTAGACTTGATAGCCCATGGTAAAGTTTAAAGTAAAATAATTTAATGAAGATAAAAGCAAGACTAGTTATTTATGAGCATTTATACTTTATGAGGATGGAAGTCATCCTCAGAAAGACCTATGCATGCTTTCAGTTTAAATCCCTTCCTTCATAATGTAAATGTTTTATATTTCCACAATAGTATTGCGCTAAGAAAAAAAAAAAAATCCATCTTTTCTAAGTGAGGGACTTCTCAAAGCACAAATACATCTTCTGACAACTAAAGCAATGGCCTTGGACATATTTGATCCTCATTCTCTCCATACCACTGGACTTCACAAAACAACTCTACACATAACCTTTCAGTTAAGCAAAGTTGCACCATGTTTTCACATAAAGATCTCCATTTGTGCCTGCTCAAGTGAAAATGGGAAAATATACACATTCATCAGTGATGGCTCTTATGGAGCTACAGACCCACAGACCGGGTCCCTGCTCTGAAAACTTCCCTCACTAGCTAACAAAAACTCTATCTCCTGCTTCTCTGCAAATACCATGGATAGAGTAGATTACAGTATCTTTAGAGAAGCTAAAATAGCATTCAGAGAGGACATTTACAGTGGTATATTCATCTTTTCTCACAGAATCATAAAACTCATAGTATAGCAGGCAGAGAATCCATTGCAATCAAATCACTAAAGAAGGCAGGAGGAAAGAGACCTTGTTCAATTTTACTTGGAACAGAGAAGGTGGACTTCATCCAAAGATTGATTCTTTTATATTTCTGTTGGCATTTTTCTGTTACTATTACAAAAAAATCCAAACAAAACAAACCAAAAAAAAAAAAACCAAAAAAGCCACCACCATCTTTGCATTTTAAATAATCTTCAACATATGCCATTGTGTACTCTTATTATGGAAACTAAAAAAGTTAAAACACACATAGATTGTCTTAATGTATATGCAAGTATATAAAAACAGTTCTCTTCAGGTGACAGTTTCACTTGATTACTTTGTCTCTTTTGTCTGAATAATGGTCCCAAGCAAGTGGATGAATTAATTACAAGGAAAACTAACTTAATTTCCATTCTGTCCCTGTTTTGATAACTCTTCACTCACCAGGTGCACAATGTTTTAAAATGTGGTTTCAAATGTGCTAATGTAAATTCCAAATCACTGACATCCACAGAGAGGGATGGGAAGTTCATGCCCAGTGTTGGTGCTGTTTTAAGTGCAATATCACGGTGGTATTTTAAGGTCAGCACTATGCTCAGAAAGACTTTACAAAGAAAGTGGGTTACTTAGGTAACTGTGTAATGCACCTAAACACGAACAGCTCCCTCGGCAGATTTACCACTGAATAACAAGGGTAGGAATGCAAAAATAAAAGTGTGCAAGAAGAACAGATTTTAAAGAAATAACTCACATTTTCATCTGGAGGCTGTAGGATCTTCTTACCAAATTCTTTGTCAAAGAACAAAGTAATGAAATTTTAAAGTTTTTACTACAATAACCTTGGATCTCCCAGGGAATATTCACTGAAATATGAGAAAGGTTTTAATACCTGGAAGCACAGCTGCATTATGGTGAGGTCAATTCAGGAGCACTATTGAGACTCTAGGCCATAATGACTCCATATGGAGCAAGACAGTAGCTAAGGTAATAAACTTTCACAGTGTGATTTCTTTGCTCAGTGCAATACTCCCATAATTCAGCAGTTACTCATCTTTCATTCGGTGGAGAAGGCTTTGTACCCCCCCTTTATTTAAGAGTCACCATGTGCTCATTCTTTCCTCCTCATCACAGAAGGTTTACATAGCCAAAGAAAACATTAACTGAATTCCCAATTAAAAAAAAACCCAGAATTTTATGACTGTCTGAATGCAGCAGAAAAGGGAAATTCCTCAGTCCTTGACCCCTACACAAAGATGTTTCCGTTTGTCTTAGCCACTGGTGTTAAATGGATATTGGCCTTAGCTTCCGGAGTAATAAGACACTAAATGCATTTGAGGACACAGAAATAAGAAATTGGGGACAGCTGCGGACAGCAGATTTGGGACACTGGTATCATGTATGTAACAAATCTTTATTAATAAGTACATTAAATCCCATATTTTTCATTTATAACCACTGCATAATTTCCTGTTAACACTTCATGTAAATTCCAGATAAGGTAATAATTTTTTTTCAGAATTCTATTTCTGTTTCATTATATGTTCTACACTCTGCCCCACAGGTCAGTCGCATGATTGAAGTTTTATGCCTCATTAAAATTCCCCTAGTTAAAACATGGAGACAGAATTTTGGTAATTCCTTTCTCCACAACTACAATTAACCATTCCGCTGGATTCCTGTATTACTGCAATCCAAGTTTAAAAATTACTGTATGGTGAGATGGTCAAGGGGTCTAAATGTCCTAAACATAAGGCTCTTATCTTTCTTTGCTCCAATGGCTGAAAAACCCCTGCACCACCACCTCCCAGTTCAGTATTTCTAGCTAGCAGCTGCTATCAGAAACCTAAATAACAAAAATATGCAAACTTGCACACTAATTCCCTTTGGAGATAGATCTTGGCTGCAGCCCTGTCATAAATCAGAGAATTTCGATATGAAATGAGGCAAGCAGCTCTAATCATTTCTGCATTTCAAATTGGATCACTGGCTCAATCACTGGGCTTTTTTAAACTGCTTGCCTAAGAGCAAATGTGAGGCGGGAGATAATTCTGAAGAAATCTCTTCTTTTGTGGCCGTAGAACTCTTTTAACTGTTTCAAGACTGAAGGCCACATTTCAGTGATAATAACATATATCTGCTGCGAGAGATATGGATCCTTAAAGACATCTTCCCTCTCTTTCAACTCATAGAATTCCATCAATATCTGCATATATTATATATATTAATATATGTGCATGTGCATATGGGTGTTGTGTGCATAAAAAGAGAGGGAGAGAAAAGAAGAGAGAAACATCTGACATGTAGCCTCAGTATATTTCCCTTTAGAATTTTCTCTTCCGACTTACTCGGTATGGGTTTGAATTGCTGCAATGACTGCACAGTTAACTTTGTACACACATACCCAGGCACTTCGGAAATTTATTTAACGATGAAAGCAAAACTGAAAAGTAACCCTCACCTGGCCAGGTTACAGCTCAGAAATAAATCAGAATATAAAATCAAGGTAAACAGAGATCTTTGATAATTGTGTATGACCTCCAAAGGCCTACTCCTTACCCATCAAAGTCCTGAAATTCTCCTTTATTACAATATTGATTTTCTATTTTCATGCCTTATCTAAACCCTGAAAACAATATATCACAAAAATTACCCTTACAGTCAATTACTGTGCAAGCAGCATCCTCTTGACTCACTGTTTTTATGCCCACAGTATCCACTTTTTTTCACCCAAACAATACTACTGGCTTGTTACAGTTTCAGTGTCCTCACCACAGTGCTTTGAAATTGAATTTAACTCTATTATCAGCATGCTTTTGTAATCTCATGTAAGCCTAACAGTGATCAGATGGAATTTTGCTGCTAAGCTCCCTGAATTTTGAGGACTAATTTAAAATATTTATATTTTTCTTTTTTTTTTTTGTTTTAGACAGTTAAAAAAATCACCTAACCAGGTTTTATTGTCTCCCATTTTCACCTTCTAGCACCTCATACTCTATTTTTTTCCTAGAAGCTGGATCCATAATTTTTGATCCTTAATTTTCTTTTAATAAAATTTAGTAAATTGATCCATTCAACACTGATCTGGATGATTTTTTTTTAAAATGATTGTATCACTGCACAGTGCCAGTGGTGCAGCCATAAAACAAATAACACTGTTTTGAATTATCTCATCTGAATATAAAAATATGTCGATAGGTAAGAGCATCCCCAAATTCTACATTGCCACCCATGCTTGATGCTGCCAAGGTTTAAAAATATGCATATGTCTAGATGTATATATGTGTGTATATATATATATAAATGTGTGTGTATATATATATATATTTATATATATATACATGTATGTACTTTTTCCAAACACCATAACAGCTGCAAGGGCTATACTGCCAGTGTTCTCCTAGTCTTCTGCCATGCACACATAAAAAAGAAATCTAAAGAACTCCTGTCATGATTGTCAGAAAATATGCTGAGAAGTCCTGCTCACCAATCAACACGTCCTTGCACCCAATGACCCTTAATATTGAAATCTGGAGCCAGAACATCCATGGAGTTCAAATGATCCTTCGGGATCTGAATAAGCCTCAGAATTCATTCCCCCTTTGCGTGAATGAAGTTTGGAAGAAGGGTAAACCCACAGTGATCTGAGATCTACAGAAATCCAAGCCTTTAATCACAGTGACTCTGGCTGTGACCTACCCATCATCTGTGCTCAGCAGCTGTGCACAGCCTGCAGGACCTGCAAAATCAGGCCACGAAGCAGCACTGAAAACCAAAGCCCAGAAACACCAACAACCAGACTGCCAGTAGGCTTTCACTTTTCTATTCAAAACAATACATTCAATGTTAATACATCAAGCCTCATGGGGTCTTGCCCGTTAAGTTTGAGGATTTGAATCTCATGAATGCGGAATCTGCATTGTTCTCAGCAGAGGTCACTTTGCTGTGCATGTAGGAACATGCGAGTTGCTTCAACAGCTTACAAGTGTAACAGAATTGTCAAACCCATTTTCAGCTCACCTCTGTTTCTTCTGCGTCTCAGGGCATGCAATCCTAAATCCTTGTGGTTCAAGCCATACTCCAATGCTGTTTCAGGAGCAGAGTGTTTGGTGTTACCTCTCTGACTCATCTAACTATCATCAAGAAGAAATTATAATGACCTACATTATTCTTCCCATCCCATTGATATTTTTCTGCTCAAAAAGGGTGCAAACTTCATAGCACCCACATTAGAGGAAAGCAGCCCTATACCAAGTCTGAAATTACTCTTCAATGTACAACATGCATCATGATTTAAGTGATTAAGGAGGTGCCAGCAAAAGTTCAATAGAGCAATCATTAGTCTTTTAATGTATGTTATCATACTTTCCCCTCTCTCTGCCTTGGTTTAAAAATGCCTCATGATTAATGTCACCTTTCTTCTAAAAATGTGCAAGCAAACAGTTCACTATAAAGTTTTGATTTTAGGTTGGTTTTCTGATAGTATCTATTTCTTTGCTTACATTTAAAACAGTGCCCACTGAAAAAAAATAAATAAAATTCAATCTAGACAATATTGAAATGTTTAAATGCGACCCCAGGTTGCTTCTAGAGAACACTAAATAAAGGTAAATTATAACAATTTTAAAGAAAAATCTGTTTTCATATAGATGTTTCTCATAAGCACTGGCTGTGGCATGACTGTAGACAGGTGCACAGAGTTGCAACATGACACCAAGTCACACATTTTTTTCTCTAGGGAGAAACAATATTTTTTACTGGTTATCTCACTGCTGTTGTTGTTATTTTCCTTGTCAGCACAGCAGAGTGAAATAGCTTCTTTGAGCCGAGGTGTACAGCATCTTCTCAATTATTAAAATTCAGTGCAATGTTACTAAAACCCTAATAGTAATAACATAATGAAGCACTCCAGGCTTTAAAATCCTAAAAAGTATTAACCCAGTAACATGATCATAGAGGAATTCAGGTGAAAAACGGATCCTCACGGTATGTCACAGAAATGACCATCTCTACACACAGCCCTTTTGACACTTGTGGGAAGGGGTTTTCTTCAGGCATGGGACCCCACAGCATTTTGAAGGAAATTTCTCATTTGGTGGAAAATTCAGGCTTCCTATAGCTCCCTTCTTTTCTCCTCCCTGACCTCATCTTTCTAATTTACATATTCAGAGCAGAGAAAAAGTTACAAAAGATACAAAGACTGGACATGAAAAAATAATAGTCACATATTTTGGTGATAAGTGTTCTATTTTGGTTGTATTCAATACATTTATTCAGTGTATTCACAACTTCAGATGAAAATCAGTGGGATTCCAGAAAATTCCACGTGTCTTTTGCTGCTGAGATACTGAATATAGAGGAATTGTATGAAGAACTAAATAAAATATGGAGAAATTAAAAGAACAACCAAAAAATTATGAAAAAGTCAGGCTTTCACAGCAATGTTATGTCAGTACTGCCTCACTTTACACAGTATTTTTAATCTTTAGTGTACATATTTTACTATGTCACTATTTAGCTCCCCAAATATAATAGCATGTTTTACTAATTGCTGCATGAAGAGTTTTAACTTTCACAAGCCCTGGATGTTTTAAAGTTTAATTACACACAGTTAATATCAAATAGAATTGTATTTCATCATTGACGCCTTTATGAGGATTGCAAGCATCCCAGTTATTGCTCTATGCTCCACCTTTCAGGGCTTCAGGCACCATTTCCATCTCCTTACACTCACTGCTAAAGGTACCACTACAATACCAGCAGTTCCTCTGCTCATCACAGACAGAGGATCTGTGATCTCACTTTGTACTTCAGACAGCTTGTTGAACAATTCTCCTTAGATGATCTACATCTTCTCTTTTGAGAGTCTGGGAGTTTCTTGTGTTTGTTTGGTTGTTTTTTTTAATCTGAAAAGCTGCAAAACTCCTTTAAGATGAACCCCCCTTTCACAATTAAATGTAAACTTTCTCAAAATTGAAGCACTTCTCTAATTCACTTACAAAGATGAGTTCAAAAAGAAGGCAAGAAGGTGTGCCATAGTCTCAAGGAAACCAGTCATCCTAGCATTGCCTACAAGTTCCTAGATAGACATGGATAATGACATGGCCATCTATGGGAGAGGTCTTTCACCAAACAACATCACTTCCCAGAGCACAGCTCAGTGAAGCTCTGGCAACAGGACATCTACTTCTCAGTAAAGACAAATACCTAAGGAGGGATCCAAATGCAAAGGAGTAAAGTGCACTACTCAAACGAAATGTATTAAAAATAAGGTATATGACAGATTGAAAGAATTATTCCAGCCTCTTAATTTCAATTGAGGCTGAACAACAATAACTTCACATTTTCCCGCAGCCTTACTCAGTCAGCCAAAAATATAGCTAAAAGCTTCTGAAATAAGGAGATTCAATTAAAACAAGCACCTTTTTCCAGTTCAGATCAAAGGTGATATATTTCTTTTAAGGTGCTCTTTTGAAAGGTGAAAAGAGAATAATACTTTATGTTAAAAACCATTTTTTTCTCATTCTGCTTTCCATCTCTGCTTCATTTTACACAGGAATCTTTTCTCTTTACAATTCAATGCAACATGTGTAAACATGGATTATACCACATCAGAAACCAAGTTAGCTATCTCAAGAGAATTTGTATCTCTGCTGTGTGTAAGTAAGCAGATTAATTCCTAGATCAGGCATTACCTAATGCATTTTCAATTCAATTTCTTCTTTTCTTTCTGCACACAAGATCAGGGAAGTGGGATTATTTTATTAATTTAACTAATATTTTGCATGTTTTTCTCTGTTATCTTTCTTTCCTCTAAAATTTTTTGTTAGCTCTTAGTGAATGATTTAGTATGAGCAAGGATGTGTAAAGACAAGAGACTGTAGCCCTCAACACCTCACAGAGAAATAAATTACATGGGAGTGACAAACTTTTCCTCCCAATATACTACTGGAAATAAGGAATTCTCACATTTTTCAAACCCTGATCTACAGCAGCACAGCCTGCCTGGGGTAAGCTCAGTTATTGTAAGAAATTTGGGAGAAGATTATTTATTCATAAACATTTATGCTGCTTTTATGGAAAATCTCAGAAGTAAATAATGAGCCAGTCTGGTTTTATTACAGCAGTGCCTGCTAGCACTGTTTGAGGTAAGGGTCTGTCAACATATCACAAAAGCATGGGATTTATTGTGTAAGATCAGTCCACTGGTCCATCCAGCCTGCGAGCATGCCTCTGGTGGTACCCAAGTCTGATGCTTAAGCGGAAGATGGCACAGTAAGCCCTTAATACACCTGACTAGTTGTGTGCATTGCTAAACTTGGGCAGAGGCAGAAGCAAGAGATTCTTTCTTGCTCTCTGCTGAGCTCACTTAATGGCCAAAGACAGAAACTGATTTTGTCCCTGTAAGCACCAAAGTAACAGACAGTGACAAAAGTATAAGGATCCTTTTCAAGTCAGCCCCACAACTATCCTAAGGAATGGGTATGGTTTCCTGAACAGGGAAACTCATCCTACATTTCTGTTTTACACAAAATTACAATTCAGTCTTTTATTCATTTAATTTCCTTAAAATCAGTTCTAAATGCTACTTCCAAGCAATTAACTCTAAATTACCTATTTGGGGTGGAGCTGGAAATGAAGGAAGGGCAAGTCCTTGAACATTACAAAAATATCTTGAAGATCAGTAAGAAAAAGGACAAAGACATTAGAGAAAGGAGAAGGAAACACAGCTGAAAGAATGAACAAGGAGATTGGAAAGCGAGGAAAAAGGCTAAGGGGCAAGTACCAGAAACATAAATAAGAGATAAATATCAGGGTATGTGGGACAGGAAAGTGAAGAGTCAAGGGAACCTGTGTGGCTGCAAATGATGCTGAAGGAAGAAACCTGTTGGGGTATGGACAGAGTAACAAGACAAAGGCAATGAAAGCCACTGAGAGGACTTCACCTTTCCCCAATGCTCCAGACACTCTACTCTTTAAGACCCTCAAGATTTGCATTCCAGGTGATCTTACAGAAATATCCAGAAGTTCAGAATATGAACAAGATGTCAAATAGGCATGTATGCATGAAGACATGGAATAGCAAAAACTGTAAAATAAATTGTTAAATAATCACCCAAACTGGTCAACAGGAAAAAAAACAAACATGAGAGTGCTATCAATGGCTGAAGCTGATGAATATCTCAGGGCATTTGGAGAGTTTTTGACCTCAGCTAAGAACTGCAAGGACTTTTATACCTTTTGAGATACATGCTATAGTTGGTATTTCTCCTGCAGAATAATTTCCTTCATCCAAACCTGAACTCATCTTTGTCAGTGTTTGTACAACTTCAGCAATAATCTATAGGGCATGTCTTACACAGCTATAAGGGGATCCTGTACATATTCTCAAACTGCCCCTGCCACAGAACAACCCCACCCAAACCAAACCAAACAATCAAACAGGAAGCAGGGATTTTTTTTTTCTAAAATGAGTAATTTTTTTTTCTTCCTAGACATTTGTGAAATTAGTTATTTTAGTTGTCACCCCTTTCAGAGAATGATGTTCATATCTAAAGTTAAAATTAATACAAATGACTGAAGAGGCACAGCCTCATTACAAAGGATTTATACACAAACCCTCTTATCAATACCAACCTCCTAGTTCTTAGACTCCTAAAGACAGAAATATGGAGCTACAAATAACATTCATTTCCCAATTACTATGCCAACCAGCTCTTTTATTATAGACTGTATTTGCATTTGACTGACTGGCCTATTGGAAACATAGTTCTGCTACACCATCATCAAGCATTTTCTCTCTTTCAAAGACATAATCCAGACTATGCACACCAGTGAGCTATCTATTGGTTTAATCATCCCTTTACATCATAAGGAATCCTACTCTTTGCAAATCTGAATTTTTTAATATACCTTCATGTTCAAATTTTAAGGCATCAGTTTTGAAATGATGGGAATTTGTTGCAGAATAATTGTTTCTTGACTTGTGTGTGAGTATACTGATTTTCTTTTATTTTTCATAGGTGGTGCATTTGAGAATGCATTCAAAGAAGCATTGTTTTGTATTTGCATTTTCTTTATAGTTAAGATCTGCATATAATACACATAAAAAGTTTAGTCTTCTTTTTTATCATGCACTGTCTATGGACTCCTAGGTGCCTCTTTTTTAGCAACAATTATGAAAAGCATAAAAAATAGTTTATTTTTCAGGGTGCTAATGTACAACCCTTTGGGTGCCTTCTCATCATTCCAGGGAATAATCTCATAATACAGGTGATTGTCTAACCTGTAGGAAACCTGAGACCTCCAGTGTGCTGTCAGGCAGGTCTGTTCATTTCTTTGTGCCTTGCTGTTCCATTAGAAATTGTTTCCTGTTCTTTGTCTGTAAGCTCTTTCAGGAAGGGATCTCCTCTTTGCCATCTCGATGCAGGCATTATAATAACAGCAGGATTGTTTTGTGACATTTAATAGGCTAGACTAGATACCAAAAACTTCTTGGGGGAGAAAGTGCAAATAAAAAAAAAAAGTTGTAACAATTATGGTACTAGAATTCGAATAAATAGTCAGAAATATGTTATCCATTATTTATGCAAGTATAATTGACTTTAACTTCTCTTGTTGCTTCTTAATCTAGTTCTTCTGGAGTCAGTTTAAAGTGAACTGACTGCACTGTCACACAAGACGAACAGAATGTCTCACACTTGGTGCATGTGGCCAATGCTGGAAACTAAGGAATAGAATAAGTGGAATATTTTGCTATTATGAAAGTAAAATTATGGCTCTTCATCATTCTTTATATAGAGAGAAAGAAGGTATATTGATAGAAAAAATCCACCTTGCTTCCTCAGATATATCCAATTTTCTTAATGACATCCTTATTTTATACATATCTGGGAGTAAGGCAGAAAACTGTAGTGCTCTTCTTTGCATTTGCGTCTAAAATTAAACTCATCATGGTTTCAGAAAAAGAAAGGTCACCTCTCCTGCCCACTGAAACATTTGAGGTTCTACACTTAGCACACCATGGCCAAAAATACATCACAAAGACTTCGGAAATAAAAACAGGCAAGTGAAAAGTGGCGCTATTCCATGAATTTGAATATAGTTCAGAATTTAAAAAACAAGATATAAATAATGAGGAAAATTGTTCAAAAGGTCCACATTTTAAAGAGATCAATGTTTAAATATTAACACTTCAAAATTCTACCAATATACTGATTTTCAGTAACATTCAAAACAAATTGTTGTCACTAGTCTGTTGAGCACCATATTGTGGAAATGCACTGGTGGAACAACACCCATTTTTTAATACAAATACAGCAATGATGTATCCGATTACACAAGAAACACTTTTGTTATGGGCACGAATAAATAAAGTTGGGTAAATGGAAATAAAAGAATCTTAAGAAAATTCTGCCCTGCACTGTCTAAAATCTTGACATATTTCAAATTTATTTCAAAGATACATTCTTCCCATTTTTCTCAGGGGTGATTTCAAAGTGATTCGGCTCCTCCCTCTGCTTGTTACAAGTAAAATGAAAAGAAAAATTAAATATACATCTTTATTGTTCATATTATATCCAAAAGTATGCACTATTCAATGAAAACAAGAAATGCCTCACTTATTAAGGGCAAAAGACCACTCAAATATCCTTACACACATCTTATAGGGGAAATGTTTCATCTATATAAATCCAACTTGATGACTTTTTAATTTCAATTCACAGTGCTTTCATATATGATATTAAAACAGTAAGCAGTGGCATTTAATTGAATCAAAAGGCAATATGATGATAGTGAGTTCAGTCATGCTTTTACTGTTAACACTGGTGCAATGATTTATTCATTTGTCATTCCACTTACTTTCATGTTCGAACAAACATAAATTAAAGTTACACCTCTTCATAACTACCAGTTGGCACATAAGTGATACTGGTAAAGACATATTCATAAATAATTAGCAGAGATCATGATACTATATATGTTGTATTCTGAATTAAAAACCTTCTGACTTTGTCTAGTGAAAACTATCATTCCTGTCATGTGCATGTTCCTCTCTTTCAGAAAACAAAATGAAAAATTTAGTGACTGGTGTGTCAAATGTGAGGAATTGTTACCAAGTTGAGAACTGCAAAGGAAATTCAAGTCAAACCACAAGAAGTTGGAGGTTATGATCAGACACAGTGAGTGAGGAGTGTCATTACTGAAATGGAAATGGTAGGTAAACACTGCCCAGGTCTTAGCAGATCATTAATATTAGCATTTTATCTAAATAATAAGATGGGCATTCAAACAGACCTCAATTCCAGGAAAAATGCAGAAGTTATTGATTTTTGTTGTTGTTTTTAAATTCTGCACTGGAATGATTTAACAGATCTATTAAATGTATCACTTGGAGACTTTCCCCACAGCAGTCTGGTGCTCAGGGCATGTGCCTTGCACTAGAGGCCATTTGATGCCAACCTCAGGCACAGAACTAGTGTCTGCCACCAGAACAACAGGTCATTCACTATTCACTTTTCATTTTTTATCTATTCTGTTGTACTTTTTTATTTACTGGAGAATAAAAATTAATGGCTTTAAGGAGAAAAGGGCACTGCAGGTTTCATATATCCCATGCAATACCCTCTGGGCACTGCTTTGGTTTCTTTCACTAAATCTTGAAAAGCCTTACATTAAGAGTAACCATATTTTTCAGCAAAACAGCATTATGGTGCTTTGTGTTTTCTGATTATTCATCTCCACCAGTAACTATAAACAGCTAGCACTGGTGCCAAATTTGTTACAGGGAGATTAATGCTGGCAGCACAAGAGCTTCTGAGGTTTTTAAAATAAATTTGGCACCAAGCTCTAAAAGGGTTCATCATCACTGATCTAGATTATATCCTTCTTTATCAGAAAATAAGTTTCAAAATTTCTATCTAAATAAATACTTCCAATTTATTTGTATTTTCTTCCAGTAGATTAATGCATATAGAAAGAATTCTCTGAAGCCATCTGCAAACTCACTGCATTTTTCATTCTCTATCTCTAAAAAACTCACGTCTGCTGCTTTAGTGTGATGTAACTTTTACTATACTTATCTTAATTATTGCCATTTTAGCTTTTGGCCTCCACACTTGTCATTGCATTCTTGTCTGGTTTAAAACCAGGACCTAAGCTAGCTGAGGCTAGCAGCTGTCTTTTTAATATCTGGTCCAGAGTCTAGCAAAAAGGAGCATTAGTTCCCGACTCGAACCTCAACAGGCTGCAGCACTACAGATGTTAAATATCATAATAATGATTGTATCTTCCTCACACAGTGATTATTAGCAAAGCTGTACAGCTTTCAAAGAGCCCTTGTTTTTACTTTTCACCAGCAGCTGAAGCAAGGAACACATTTCCATTACAAGACGAAGCTGTACAATCTCATCCAACAAATGATCTCACTATGACCCTCACACTAACTTTGCTATTAAGCAAAAACAGGCACATTTTCAAATATTGATTTCAACTAATGTCTGATCCTAACAGGCATGATCTTATCAGTGCCCTACTATAATAGAAGGAGTGTCAGAGTTAAACAGAATAGGTTTAGATAAGATCACAATCTTCCTCACCATGATGTGATGCTATCACTGAGTGAGTATAGTATTTGCAGTAATTATCATTAATAGATATTGGCAACAGGAAGAGTGGTCACTGCTAAGATCTAAACAAATTTGTGCATGATTGAATAAAACAAGTTTTATCTGAACAGTGGGATTTGGTATCTTATGTGCCCCAAGAGACTTTGCTGCTTTTATTTTTTGCTTTGAAATGATACATGTTGAATTAAGAGAGAAATACTGAGGAACGACATTGCTACCTTAGTTTGTTCTGTACCTTCTGTCTTGTGGCAAACTGCCACTTTAGTCTTCCTGCTGCTTTCCTGATGTCTGCTTAGACCAGACATCCCATGCCATGTTGTATCGACAGACCCTGGTGCCAGGGTTTGGCTCAAGAGCCATGGCCACAGCTGATTTCACAGCACCCTCCCTTCTCAGCAGAGACCAGAGCAGCAAGGAACTGTCTGACAGGAGGTGTTGGAAGCAAGGGTCATCCTTCTAGACTTTGAGCCCTACAGCTGTTTCCTTCCTTGAACTATTCCTTGCGGGAATTTGGGCAGCCCCACAGTGGGCTAGCCTCGAATGTAAGTGTGGGCTGTGGCAAAAGCCACAAGAGACAAAGCTGACAGACATCTGGCTCAGTTCGATTTTTGCTTCACCATTTGTTCTGATTGTGGTAGGGCTTCTGCATTCTCAGAAAGAAGGTGGCACTGTAAAAGGGAATACCTGCTTTGATGTGGCAAATTCTACATGAAACTCTTAAGTCTTTCTCTCCTGAAGCTGTTAGCATGTAAGGCCAAAACAGCACAGAATGAAAATAATAATTTATAGCCCTGGAAAAAATTTTATCAACCTAGGAAAACTGAAAACACCAATACAAAAAGAAAAAAAAAAGTCAGTTGGTAGTTTGTAGTTATTGTAATGAAACAGCAGAAGCATAGTTAAACTTTCATAGAGCCAAGCATATAAAAATAATACTTGAGGAAAGGGTGCAAATCTAAAACTCCTTAACTATTCAGCATTATCAAAAATTAGACATGTTGCAACACGTAGAATTAAAAGGGTGAAATCTGAATTCCAAGAAGCAATGTTCTCTATGTTTATTGTGACAACAATATTGAATTCTAATACACTATTTTTCAGCCTTACAGAAATTAGCTAATTAAGTCAATTAAAAGAAACATTTCTGAATTAATAGTGCACTTGCCAAGATTGCAAAAATATTGGTCTTCTACACAGAAACCTACAGGCAGGTATTCTACTTATCTTCATGTATTTGTCTTCTCAAATGTGTTATTAACTCCAGAGCACTGAAATCTTTTTGATAATCACTGAAGATGAATGTATCAGGACAATCAGCAGCATATGGAACACAGAATGCTGCCAGATGTTAACACACTAAAATAAAGCAGAACCATCCAAGTATTCTGTATCTTGTCTAAAAATAATATACTCATTGACCTCAACCCTATCAAACCAGTCCCATCTTCAAGGTCATATAAATAACAAATATTTATCTTCTATGGAGAGGCTGTACTTGCAGCACTCAGTGCTGCAAAATGCTAAGCATACCTCACCCTATTGCTTTGAATGGACATTTGGGGTGCTCAGCACCTCCTGCTAGTGCTCAGTGCTAGGCAAAATCAAGTCCTAAGTGCAGTATTAACCACTGGTGGAAATTTGCAGTCATTGTGCAGTCCCTTTCATTACTTTCTATTTTTTTCAAACACCACACATGGAAACAGAAAACCACCTGGTTTAAAAATTACAGACATACAACTGCAACCTCTAACACTTATTTGGAAGATATATGCCCATGCTCTATGTTGCCTTGACAGAATAACTTCAACCATCTTTGTTATCCCAATACAGATTTAAAGTGAGAATATCAAGGCATTGTGCTACTGTAGTTCTCATGAGGTTGAATACCAGGTTGCAGTGGGTCATGGCAGCAAATTCCACCCTATGAAACTCTTTATTTCCCCATTTCTTGCAATTGTCCCAAAGGGACACTGCAAGTGCAAGATGCTGTGCTCCAAAAGCACAGAAAAAAAATGAGAGTGTCATGACTGTATTTCTGAAGAATTCAGGAGAACTCTCAATTATGGCAGTAATAGTGAACAAACAGATAGTCAAGTATCTTTGGTATGACTGAAAAGAAAATGCTTATTAAAGGTCAGAAAAGCCATTTAGTCTCAAGTATCCTACTGGCCAGAGCAAGCTAATAGTGCTAATACAAAGCCACTTAAACCCTGCAACAAGTGGTATCAACTGGACTTGGGACAGGGAATGCAAGGAATGTTAAGGAGTCACAACCACATCAAGTGGTCTCACATTGGTAAAGTCAAGTTTCAAAACATGTATATTATTCTTATTTTCCACTGCTAAATGTGGTGGGCTGGGAGAAAGTGGTTTCAAAAGTAATCAATGTATATGCAGTCCTTCACTGCACACAGGTATCACTTCTGTATGCATTGAAGAGATTTACTAGCACAGAAGCACAAAATGAGCTCTGAGGATGCTGGTAATGCCTTGCAAATGTTCCCATATCGAACCCATGGTGTATTCTGTTTTTCAGCCTGTCTAATAGGGGTTCTGGTACCTGATAGTGAATGACCGACTATAAAAATCAAGATTCAGCTTACTCCCTGAGGCATGCTGTACTGCCAGATCAAAGTGCACACACTTGGCATCCTGAAAATGCAATAGTATTGCTCTTGCTTTGCAAATGCGTGGCACAAAAACCAGAGACAACAATCCTTAGAATCCTCACACAATAATCCTTATATATTCCTTAAAAAAAGATGTACAGAAAACTTAGAAATAAAGTCCTAAGTTAAACTGAAAGTAATTTTTGAAAAAGCTACACTGATTTTCTACTGGCTATAATTCTAACTGTAGTTAGCAAGAAACTGGAATGGGAAGGGAGAATATTCAGAGGGAAAAAAAAACATGCAGGCATGCAGGCAACTGAGAAGGGACATGCCAAAGAAATATAGCGGCTTACTTCCTTATCTCTCAGCTAGCCCTTGTTATATTTCAATTAGATTTTGAAACCAGTATCCTTTACTGGTGTGACCAACTGTCTAGCTTCCTGTAATGCTCCATCTGCCATCTTCTACAAAAAAACAGTGTCTCATTCTGCTCCTTTTAAAGCCAATTGTGAAAGATTTTAGCTACCTGCAGGCATTTCTGGGCAGCCAAACAAGTGAAGTTGGCTGCAGACATTTCTCAGCATCAGGCTGCCAAAAGCCACAGGGTCATCTGCTCCTCTTCCTTCCCCCACGCCACAGCTCAGCTGCGCCTACACCACTCCTGTCGACTTGGTCCAGCCTGCTCTGAAACACCAGCCACAGATTTACTGCAACCTCCTGAATCTCCTCCAGCTTTTCACTCTCTTTAACATTAGGAAGCTCTTTCTCCTAGCTAGGCTAAATTTCCCTTGCTGATACCTTGCTGAGTCTGGAAGGTTCACCTAATGCAATCCTTCATGTTGTTCCATAGCTTGTGATCCAGGTGGATCCAAGAGGCAAGGAAAATCCTCCACCACAGATGCATGCAGGATTAAGATGGTATTTAGATTTGGAGGAGGTGAATTGACCATAGTGAGAAGGAAAACAGGACCAAAGCAAAATACTGGATCCCAAAAGAGAAGAATATGATCTGTAATTTAACAACAAAATCCAATATTTAGTGTAGTAACTGCATCTGAGAGGAAGAAACAGTGTGAAAGCGAATCAGTAAGACTGAGATGTACTCTAAGGTCCACTGCAAAATTAAAAATTAGTAATAGTAGAACAGACCTGCTTCAACACAAGCAGAAAAGAAGGAACTAAGATATTTTGGATCTATTATTGTTTTCTGCTTTATTGCTCTCTTTCCTTTATGCTAATTTGCCCCAGTTTTCTTCCAAAAGTGAAGACAACAGCTTGCAGGAGGGGGAGAGAGGGAAGAATCCTTCCTCACCTCCCCAGCTTCGAGGCACACCTCCCTCAGCTCCCATAAACTTGTCTTTAATGTCCTCACACATTGCAGGAGTTCCAGTTTCTTGTTTAAAAAAAGTGGCCACTCATCCCCCAGATCAGAGATTGTCATGTGGAAAAGAATGCTTCAAAGAAAAAATAAATATTTTGGGAAATGGGAGATGCTTTAAAATAAATACATAAATAATAATTACTAACATACATAAAGCTTTTATTAAAAATAGTATCTTCTATGCATTTCAGATATGAAATCAAATGTCAAAAACAGGATATAAAAGCTAATCTGTGACAGGAAGAATTTTAAATTATAAGACATATTCTCAGAGTGAGAATAGTCTACATAAACTGTGATGATATCTCATATGTTATGTAGTTTTTCCTAAATGCATCAGTACTGTTCAGAGTGCTATCCTTCCCTTACAGCACAGAAAGAACAGTATTTTGTCTAGGCAAAACTTAATTATTTCCTAAATAGGTTAAAATAGCTCAAAAAACTATATTTAATGATTCAAAAGTTGTGAAGCACACTAAAATGCATTAGAAAAAAGAAAGGGGGCAAAAGTTTATTAATTAATTTTAAGTTATTTAAGATGGGACATGATTATTACAGAATTACAGAATCCTTTAGGCTGGAAAGGTCCTCCAAGATCATCAAGCCAAATCAAGCCACTTCCCTGATCACCACCTTGTCAACCAGACCATGGCACTCAGTGCCATATCCAGTCCTTCCCTGAGCATCTCCAGGGATGGTGACTCCACCACCTCCCTGGGCAGCCTGTTCCAATGTTTAATGATTTTCCATGAAAAAATCATCCAGCGCCCAGCCTGAACCTTCCCTGGTGCATCTTGAGGATATTTCCTCTTGTCCTGACAATTCCAGAGAATATTTCCTGCTGGTTATCTGGGAAAAGAGACCGATACCCTCCTTGCTACAACCAATGAAACAATATAAACATGAAACCATATAAACCCCAATGGGGCTATCATATAATTTACCATGAATGGAATATCACGACACACAAATAAATCCATAAATAACATCATCAGGTAGAGTACTGGCTGTGCAGTCCTTGCTGCAGGTCTGGGGCTGCCAGGGAAGGAAAGGACAGCAAGTGATGGTGCCTCCTGTGCTTTTTGCTCTGGAGCCCTAAAGGCTGGAGCTGACTGTCTTTTGAGCTTCCTTGGAGTCTGAGGAGCCACCAGGGGATTAGAATGATGAACTTGCTCTCCAGGCTTGATAAATGAGGTTCAGGACATTTATAAGCTTCACTCAGCATTGAATTTCTCAGGCCAAGCTCTGAATTTCTTTGCCCATACTTTGGTAGTGCAAAGTAGACTTGCTGCATCTGTAAAAGGACTCATTTTGCTACTGCTTGTGGGATACTCCAACATCATAAGAAAAGGAGTTGCAGCCAAATGGTGAGGAAAGTTCAGCAAAATCAAAGTATTTCAAATAAAACAGATTTTTAGGGCCTAGTAACAGTCAATACCTCCTTCTGACTAGGATATGCTATTCTCATATGCTCACAATCACTTACTTTGTGTGTGTGTATATATATATGTACGTATATATAGTTAGTATATTTTTTACATATTTATTTTTAAATATCCCTTTTTAATCTATTTATGTATTCACACATACTGTACTTACAATACTTACTAGAAATATTGAGAGGGTTTTTTCTGTTCAAAATGTTCAAACCCACACTTTCACAGAACACAGTTAATTTGGCTGGCAATGAAACAAGCAGAAATAACTTTAATTTCCATCCTTCTTGAAAATTTATAAGCTATTTCTCTCCAGCATATTCAGATGGAAAAGAAACTGATCTTTGGAATTTTTAACATTCCATTACACTGTGTGAAAGTGATCAGCAAGTAGCCACTGTCTTAACTGAAGCCACAGGTCCATTCCTTTAAGTAATTTATTTATTCAATGAAGATAGACAGTAATTTAAATTATAGTTATGTTACTATGCTATGGTATCTTGGTCTGCATTTTTTATTAACAAACAAATTTTGACTCCACCGAAAGGTGACTTTTCACACCAGGATTTTCTCTACAGCACACTTTCACTCCAAACAACTGCCCATCATGGCATCTACAATTCCTGTGGAAAGCATCTGTTGATGTTTTCATAATCCTATGCATTTGTATGTCCAGACAGCACATCCTGACAACATACTGAGCACAACAAAGTGCTACCACAGCTCCACAGGCAACAGCATCTCTGCTTTTCCCCACTACTAGAGCACCCTAAGGCTAAATATTCTTGGGCAGCCATAGCTTTATGTCTAGTAGGCAAAAAGATACCCATGAGCTCCCAGAACATTTTATTTTTAAATGGTCAAAGAGAGAGCACAAGCCTCACAGTCATTCAGGTACATGCATGTTGTAACTACCAAACTTTTGTCTTAACAATGCAAATATCTTCATAGACACAAACACCTTCCTGGCCTTATGTGTCACTTCAAATGATGGAGCTAGAATTTCCCATGCTTGTTCTATGAATGTGAAACTACGTGACAACATTTTAGAAACTGAAGTTTATGTCAGAATAAAAAAAAGATAGTGCTAAGATTTAGTGAGAAGAAAATTACTTCCAAAACTGCTGAATATTTAAATCTGGCATTTTATATCTGCCTAGTCTATAATATGCATGTTTCATAAATAAGAAGAAGTGTCATCATAAAAAGCATAAATTGAAAAATTTTCCTCAGAGGACAACATTTAATACGGAATTTCTCATCTTAAACACAAGTATAGAACTCGTGCCTGTCAGGTATTGTAGTGCAGTGAGCTAAATGAATGACTTTAAATGGAGACAAATAAATTATTTCTCTTACATGAAATTTTTAAAGAAGACTACATCCCATTCTAAAAGTTGTGTTATAAATTTAGCAAAATCAATAATAGGAAAATAAGCATCTGAGTCTTAAAGCATGTGGTACAGAGAAGATCAGACTGGGTAGAAGACTATTAAGATTCGACATAGTGTAGAAGCACAAAAATATGTTGCTACTCAAGTTTATTGCAGTGATTCTCTAATTAAGCAGCTTTTCTTCTCTCTCTTTTCCCTACATCCTAAAATGCAAGAGCCTGGCACTTGGAGATAACATCTCCCTCTACTGATGTCTGGGAGGCCCTGGACGAAATTTTCTTGCCTTGATTTCTGTCCCAGGCTCCTGACTTTGCCTCATCCCTTCTGCAGAACCATCCCCTTGCTCTGCTCTCAGCAGCTGCCTGGAAATGTGCCCCAGGGTACATTCCCACTCTCAGAAGGACCCCCTACTGAAATGAAGCTTGCCAAAATAGGACAGATAGTTTATTAAGTTTTCTCTCAGGGAACTGAGTTCATTTAGTGAAAATGATTGGTAAAGTCTACTACTTAATTACAATAGTATTAGGATACATTCTGCTTAATGGAGATGCTCACAGCAAGCAGCAAGTAACTGAATTATGGTTAAAAACATTTCAAAATAACCAGCGATAGTTTTAAAGAAATGTTAAAGTTCAGCTGTTTTGATAAACAGGTGTCAAAATGAACCACGGGTAGGTGTAGTCTCAAAAAAGGGCTATAGTTAATGAAACAAGGTTAAAAAGCAAGAGCAAGTTTGTGTAAAAATTCCCTGTTGATATTCTGGAATCAACCAAGTTATAAATGAAGAAGAACAAAAAAAGGAAGAATGAATCCAGTCTTAATTTATGTCCTTTAAATATTTAATAATCAAAAATGAAGGTGATGGTATGGTGTGCAGTACTAATACCAGTATACTAACAGCATTTAGACAGAAGAGAAGGATTAAGGTTCTCCTATACTGTATCATGTTTCTTCATCCCCTATCTGAGATCTGGAAACTACTTCTGCAAGTTGGAAAAAAATGCTTTTGGATTTTTCCAACAGGGCATTATTCAGATCCTTACCACATCTTGCTGTCATGTTATTAGCATGGTTTAAATGTGTGTAAATGTAAACAACAGGGCAGAAATAACTTCTTAAAAAAAAAAATCTACACTACAATTGTGCATGAAAGTTTTGATTTTTTTTTTGGTCACTGCATGCTCCTAAACTACATGTCTATATAAATGGGAGAACACTTGGTAAAAGGTGAAGTAATGTGAGGTGACATGTTCTCAAAAATCATTGTGGATGGCCATGAGGACATCTTGACATACCTCAATATTCTTCTAAACATTTCAGTTTGTAGGACGGCCTCAAGTTGTGCCAGAGGAGGTCTAGGAGGTACACTAGATATGAGGAAAAGTTTCTTTACTTTGGCAGGCATCGGAACAGGCTGCCCAGAGAAGCGGTGGAATCATCGTCCCCAAGGTGCTCAAAAGACATTTGGATGTGTTACATGGGGACACGATTGATGGTGAACACAGTGCTGCTGGATTAAGCTGGACTTGATGATCTTAGGACAGCTCAAGGTGTCACCCAACAGCTACATGCTGTTGTGCTGTGCATGTGTTGGGATTGGCTGCTTAGAACCACAGAATCATCAAGGGTGGAAAACACCTCAAAGTGCTGCAACAATAATGTCTGTTCATGACTGGGATGGAAGGAAGTGATCTTAAACTTTTTGTGTTCAGAACACAAAGAGACTGATAGTAACAGTTGTAAATATGAGAAAGAAATGCTTTTGTAGTCACGTGAAATATTTAAAGGTATAAAAGTAGTATAACAAAGATGAGAATCAAGGTCCATTACTCAGTACACTATTTTTGGTAACTAAATATAAAAATGTCTCTGTGCTATTAAGAGCCGAATTCTCCACTTGCAATTAAATATTTAAAGATAAAATCTACCCTATCCCTTTCCATGTTTGAATAAGAGAAAAAGAAACTAAAGATTTGCTACAGCCTGAGTATGGATAGACTCCTGCCTCTCTGTAGCCACACCGCATCTCCAACAAAAGTCCCCAGAAAACCCTCGTGCAGCAACTCTGAAGATTAAAAGTCACTGTCTACTACAGACATGAGGTTTCTGACCCAAGTGACCAGTCACAGATTAGTGAGTGAATAACTTTACTGCATTTTGAACCTTGGCTCCTCAGTCTCTCACATGCTATCCAGTCAAACAGTTCCATGAGCCTATCTTCCAGAGATGTCTCTTTGGGTGTTGAACCTCCCAGATCCCATTTAAGGTCCCTGCTGTGTCCCACTGCTTGCCTGGTCCAACCCTGCAAATTCTCCTCCTGTGGATTCTCTTCACAGCCACATTGAATCCTCTTTTCCTTATCAGGCTCATACACGCCTGCCCTGCACACTCTTCCCTGCAACAAGGAGATGAGAATGGCGAGCTGAATACAGCTGATGATTGTTTTGCTTCACAAAACCTTGCCATGGGCACAGATTAACACCAAAAACTAGATGGCAGCAGCCAAGGGAAAAGGCCTCTTGGAATGCCTCCACACTACTGCCAGAGCGACCACTGTTCGACATCCATCGTGGGCTACGTGGTTCAGGGCTGCTTTTGTTCCCATGGGCCTCATTCCCATCAAGCTGTCCCCTCAAACAGGGAAAATATTTACAGCTGAAAAAAGCAAGTGAACAGCTTTTTCTTAACTAGGTTGCTAGTGACTTGAATTTACATCTGCTTACATCCAGCAGCTCTTCTTTTAGTGCTCTGTATGTCTAGGAGGTCTTCTGCTCTTTTCACCTGCATGTTCATATTAGCCTTGGCATTTGTGCAAACCCATTTTCCTGTTAAAGATAGGAGTCTGATACATCAAAATATATTTCTATCTATTTGTGGGTATCCATGAACTACTGAATTTTCTGTGATGCAGCAAGACACAGATTTGAAGCCTTCATGGTCAAATTGTGTTGTCTTCCAATCTACAGCTGAGTTTTCACCAGATGTAGACAGCCAGTAGTACTGTTCAAATTCTTCACAAGTCTGTATGTCTAAACAGCAAGACTATATTAAATCTCAAGCAGAATTTGGGAACATGTAGACACATTCCTTTTCTAGGCTTGAAAAGATATTCCTATGCATTTAATTTTCTAGGGACTACCCAACTATTATGGAACAGTAGGTGGAAAATGAAAGTAGTGGAAGGAAATGAAGTAAACTGAAGTAAACTTCATGCCCAATTGTGCTGCTAGATACAAATTATGCATGCAGCTGAGAGCAGAGGAATTTCAGTAGTTTGGCAAAATTACAGGAATAGATATTTAAAAGTATCTAAATAGGAGGTCTATCACTTCAATTATAATAGATATCTACAAATATTTAAGAATTATATAAGACGTTCTTAAAGTCAAGCTGAAATAGAACTTAAATGCCTAGACAAGTTTTAAGATCCAAGACTTACTTGCTAAACACAATGTCTTAAGATTTTCTGCTGGCGGCATGCAGACTATTTCATCAACAGTAACAGTACCAATAGCATATATTATTTCATCATGCAATGGTATGTAATTCATGACTATTGGCTAAATTCCTAGATGAGAAAAATTAATAACTTTATTAGCCACTGAACTCTTTCAAGTCCACCTTTAGTTTGAGTATTCTCCAGTCCTGATGTGGATTTTGCTCTACCATATTTCCCAACAGTGCTGCAACACTGTTGATGATACCAACACCTGCTATTCCTATTGCAATTGTGAACAGCATTAAAATAATTTTTGTTTAAGGTGCCCAATCTTCCTCTACTCTGAGATGTGTACTGCTAGCATATTTCAAGACAGAAACTTGAAAGATCTAAAATGTAATTGACATCTGGCACGGTGACTCAATTAAATACCATGCTGAATTAATTAACTTGCTCCATCTCATGAGCCAGCAGCAGCAAGACTGTATTCAGTAATGCAGCACTGTTGGAAACAAGAAGCACTTCAACCAGGATATTACATATACAGGCTGCACTCAGTGCAGAGTGCAAGGGGAATAAGGAAACTCTGACTGTTACAGCTTGAATGAATCCTGTGAGGCACTGCCACACTGCAAACACTGAAGAGTACACTCAGGTAAGATACTTCTACTCAGACACAAAAGTTATTTCCCAATAAAGATAGAAGATGCAAAAGTTATGTTATTTACTCACCTCGGGGTCCCTCAATTTTTCTTTCCTTTCCTCTCTATCCAAAACAATATCCATATTAAAATTTTTTTCCAAAAATTTGGTGCTTATAGCAGTGCAATGCTTGAGGTTCTCATTCAGAAAACAAATAAACCTGTTTTCATCTGCTCATGTGAAAGTTTTATTGAATTCTAGAGATGTGAGGCTCTACCCAAATGAGCTTCCCAAAACAGATATAAATAACCTAAGAATCCCAACTCCCCGACGAACAACAGAGAACATGTACCACACTGAGATAAGTAATCAAATGTGTCAAAAAAACCATAAAAAAACCCAGAATCATTTCAAGAGAAAAAAAGAAAAAGATAAAAGAAAACCATGTAGAAGCTGATGCTGACGTTTTGTTGCTTTAACAGCAAATTAAAGTTGCATCAAAAGGTTTGTATTTCTTCACATAGCATTTTACAGTAACAAATGTAGTATTACAGGAAACATCTGATATTTAAGAAAAAGGAAAAAATACCTAAAATCAGAAAATAACTCAGGTTGGAAGAGATCTCTGGAGGTCATCCAGTTAAAAGTCCTGCTCAAAGCAGGGCAAACTTCAAAGTCAGATGCAACTTCGAAGTGAAATCAGATTGCTCTAGATGACACCCAGTTCAGTTTTGACTTTTTCACGGGATGGAGCTGCTCAGGGGACAAAACAATATTTCTGAGGACTAAAATTCTGTTTACAGGAATTTTTACAGATTTCCAAATGTGTCTGTATTTGTAGGCAAAACAAAAGTAAAATCTTTCGAGTGGTAGTAAAAATAGACTTAATGATTTTTAATTTGACAATTAAAAAAGTATCTTTCCAGTTTAGTGAGAAAAAAGACCTGAAGATTTTCAGCGCACACCTCTCTGAACTACACCGAGAAAGCTGTTCCATCCCATTACAACCAAAAAATTGAAAGTCAGTTCTGCATACTGGTCAATTCATTAAAACCCAATTATCTTAGCTAAATGCTTTTGGCATAGCAATAGTGGTAATTGCCCAAATTCAAAAAGCAATAACAGACCTTAAAACATTCCTGAGCTATTAAGGAAGAAGCAAGGTTCTACTAGGATTGTGGTTATTTTACAATGCCACAAAAAAAAAAAATATATATATATATACACAATATGATTGTATGATTGGCTGCTGACATGTTGTAAATGCATCCTAAGAATATCTGATAAAGGTAAATTTTGTAGAGAAGGGACAATCAATATCATCTTCCATCATCTCCCATACTTAAACATTATCTTCATGTTGTATATACCTGATAAAGTGGTACAAGTGGATAAAACCAAACTAGCATTTCTCTGTAGCATGGATTCTGGACAGACTTTGAGATACAATGGGGCTAAGGCTTTTGTTATGTGAAAGCTGATGAAATTAGTTATACTGGGATTAAAAAATTATTTCAATTACAGCTGGTTGCCACATATGACTTTTTAAAAACATTTTGAGAATGATGAAAGGTCAATAATAAAATAGATGAAGAAATAATAATTAAATGGATGGAGAAAATGAGACAAGTTCAAATTTTCCAGTTTTTCCTTTTTAACAATAAGAGGCTTTGACTCTGCAGGACTTCTGAAAATCTATTCTTTATTCAGGTGCCTGAATGGGAAATCTGATCTGGATTGGGAATACTGAACTCTTGGAAACCTAGACAAAGTTTCCATGTCACTTTGTGTAACATTTCTTAGCACTATTTGATTAATAAATTATGCTAAAGAGTACAAAATAGTAAGATTTTAAATTTCAACTATGCACTAGATCTATACTATACTGAGTATTCATGACAGAAAAATGCTTCACTCAAATTTTAATATGCATATTTACAGAAAGTAGCATGCATCCTATCCTGCAACCCTTAGAAAGAGAACTCCATTATACAGGCATAGGTTCTCCAGGGAGGAGTTGAAGACCATAAATTTCCCCCTTTTTCTACCCTGTCCACATAACCCCTCTCTCACACTGCCCCAGATGACACATCAGCCACTCCATGCTCCTCACTCTCTTCAGGCCCTCCAAGGTCAGGACGATCCCCAGGGCTGGAGAACACTGGGAATCTCAGTTTCTCCATTTGCAGCACAGATGTGTGCACCCCAAAAGCCTGTAATCCCCTCCTGTGAAACCATCCCACACGTCTTTACGCTAAACACATTCAACGCAAGGTCTGTAACAGCAAACAGTGATCCAGCTGCAGATAATGGTTCTTCAGAAGTTTCCCACAGGGCAATGCATGTTCCAAGACTGTTTAAACCCTTCTAGAGATATTAGTTGTTTCCTTCCTGACATTTTCAGAAAATTAATCTGAACTACACACAAACAATATTGAAGCTCAGACTTAAAACCAACACAAACAAAGATGAAATGAAGACCTAGAAATGACATGATTTTCAGTGCACTGAAGTGAGATCAGTAAAGCATTACTTTTAAGTAAAATGGTCCACATACTTTCTGCAATCAGAATAAAAAATGAGGCTAATTGAGAATATGTTATATGACAGGTGTCTTTTGATGCTTTTCAAAAAAATGCGAACTTGATGGAAGATTTTGCTATGTTCAATTACATTAAGGCAAATTAATTTTATCCTAAAATAATGTAGTTATTTGTTTTTGATACCTTTCTTTAATATAAAGTATTCAGCAATTAATACTATGAAAAATTTAAAAAGTCCTAAAAAAAAATCAGATCTTACTACTGAAACACAACACCTTGGTTCAGCAAACAAGGAAGGGACATTTCCCTTCAGCAAAAGAACAAGTTAAACACTATTAACCTGTGCTCCAAATAACTTCATGTGGATGGCTGCCATAGACGAACAAACTGGCTAAGAGCCAAATACCACTGTCCATCAAAGCCAGCAGTGCCTGTTTTCCAGTGCTCCATCTGAGGAGCAATTTGGGCTGTTCCCTGCAGAACGACACGCAGCATAACAAAGCGGAGCATCTACGTACCAAGGTGTTATTATTCAGATCCATCTTGCCAGTGAAAGGCCCCCATGTTGTTCCAACCGGAAGCTGCTGCCGGCTCTGGATCTTGCGCTCCCCGTCTTTCTGGACCACCTCCAACTCTCCTGCAAACAAAGAAAACAAGCAGTGTTGAGAGCACTTTCACTCGTGCCGTGACAACAACCACCTCTGCCTTTGTGCTGGTTTTATACGCGCCATGTTCTGAGGACCAACATAATGAGAATTAATTATGCTTGTCTGGGAAACAACTGATCTTGTCATCCCGCAAAAGGAAAACAAACCTTTTTCCCTTATAATTATATTCAAATTTGGTTCAGAAAGTTCCATTCCTTTCTTGCATCTTTTCACACGCATTAGAGTTTGAAAGCAATTTTATTCAGAATAGCATTCCATAGGAGTTCTTAAGAAGCGCTGAGGAGGGGGGAAATGGCAGCTGAAAAGAGAGAGTCCAGTGACAGCCACACCTGGTGCATTAATCCCCTTGATGCATTTTGCTGCACAAGATCACATTTTGAAGCACGCAGCAACTAAAATTTTGAGAAAACAGCATATAGCCATAAAAAATTCACAACACCTCCAAGATACTACTAAAAGCATTTACTACAATTATAAAAGGATTTTGAACTGAGCTTTTACAGGCGGTAACATTTCAGAATTAAGCAAAAAAAGTTTTAATTGCTAGCCTGATGTTATAAGAAGAAATAAGTAAAAACAACAGGGAAAATGTATGATGACTTTTTTTTTAGTGTATAATGATTTTTACTGCATGATATATTTTTTAAATGAATTTTATTTTTTAAATCAAAGACTTCAAAATGAACTCTCAAAAGAGAAATTTTTGCTTTAGCTCACCTTAAGTTTCCTGGATTTTCCAGTAAAGAGAAAGAATAATACCACTGATCATTCTCATGGAGGGAAAAATAAAATTCAGTCACCACCTTTCCTACCCTATACTTTTTTCACTTCATTCCAAGATTAAAATATTAGTCTGGACAACTCTTCTTTGAAAGCAGTGCCTTCACTAAGACTATTTTTTATCAACAAATGTTTCATTTAAAAATACAGCAACAGTTATATTTATATACACAATTTCTAACACTATTTTCTAAATAAATTCTGGTTTCAGATATTCATAGGATATGATGGAATAAGGACAGGCTGGTCTGTACTTTTCCTGTTACATGTTTGACTGCTTTTTTCCATGCTCTCGTGCTTCCAAGCTTTGCCCTTCCTGAAGGTAGGCAAAAAATCTGTTCTCAGGAGCAGCACAGCTCACCTCAACTTTGCTGAAGCCATGATTTTTCATGATCTGTTTTCCATGACCCCTAAAGCCCCTTGCTCCCTTTCCACACCAAACAGATGCAACAGTGAATCCTGTCTTTTGCATCAGCACATCTTAACAACTCCACCCCAAACAAGGATAGTGCTTTTCCACAAACAGAGCAAAGTCCAACTGTGCAAGGAGTCAATTCGTCCCAGATTTAGAACTCGTGGTTGTTGTGAAATGAACCTTGGGCTGAAGGAAGTGAGTAACTCCTCCTGGCTCACACGCAGCCTCCACAGACTTCCCTGAGCTAAACATTCCCCTGGATGCCTGGATTTGCATTGCAGTCAGGTTCCAAAGCCTTTCCTTGTCCACAGGGGTTAATCTTGACCATCTTCCAAATAGAAGAGTTGGCTCCAGCTTCCATTTTCAAGCACAGAAATCTAAATTTCACCTCTGAGTGTTGCAGATTACAAAACTACTCTACGTAAAATCGTGCATCAGATCCTTCCTGCAAACTGGAACAAATCTAGGAAATAGAGCTGTATCGGTTTACAAAAGCTTCTCTGTATGTGGGTGAGTCCTCATCATACCAGTGTTATGACATTTTATAAGGCAGTATGTGAGCAGGAAAGCTTATGGATTAATTATATCTAATTTACACATGTGACATATATGCATCCCAACAGAAAAAAAACCCATCCAAACAACTATAAAAGCATTTTTTCCTTCTCACAGTCACATTGTTACAAATTGTATTAGCTTCAAAAAATCTCTTTATATGTTAATTACGGAAGAGAGAAATTGCAAAGTAACATGTTTATCACTTAGCCATACTGCAGCATTTTCTCTCTACACAGAGATGAAAACTGCAGCATTTGCTTGCTTTTACACACTAAAAAACAGCCATGTCTATGGACATGTCACATTTAACTGATACCAGAGGAATCATGAGAATCTTTGAAAACCC
Organism: Catharus ustulatus; assembly: GCF_009819885.2. Classification (NCBI taxonomy): domain Eukaryota; kingdom Metazoa; phylum Chordata; class Aves; order Passeriformes; family Turdidae; genus Catharus; species Catharus ustulatus. Next base: position 141,786,496 of record NC_046221.1, on the reverse strand, counting down.
TTTTAAAAAATAATTCAGCCTCCCTTTCTGCCACTGACATTTTTCATTTGAAAAGGGTTCAGACACAGTCAAACAGTGACTCCTTATCTGTACCTGTGGATTTACAAGCAGGCCTGTCTTTTAATGGATTAAGAACGACAAACTTAGGGCAGATCAACCAGTGATATCCAAAAAGCTACCAAAGTTTTAAGGTACACATCATTACACATTACATTTTAAATAAAATTAATAGCATGAATCTTATACCTGATAAGTAGTTCAGATTGGAGGCAAGCATAAGAACAAGCATTTTTTTTCCAAATATCATTTCTCCCTTTTGTTGATAATTAAATAAATTACTATGGATTCTCTCTCTTATTCTCTTTTGTTACAGTTCCAAGCTGTAGTTCAGGAAATATTCAATATATATGAATACTTTGAAATGTACTGCCTATGGGGTAACATCATGGTGAATTGCACTGAAGCTGCTGTGTTTCCCCATCCACTTAGAACACCATGAAAGAGAAGCAGATTGCAGGCAGGGTAACAAAATATTTTGCTGCAAAACCTTTCTGTTTCTCTTCATTGCAGTTCTCCAAAAAAGATACATTTCTCTCTTGTCACCATGACCAGCAACCATTTTAATGCTATGGATGAATGTCAGAGTTAGAAGGGACAATCTGATTGCATTTTTTTGCAAAATGAGACAATCTGGTTATGCTTTATGAGGTGTGGCACTTTACAATTTAGCCCTTGGCGAAGATTTTATTTTTTTCATCTGAAAATCTTTGTTTTTTTATAAGAAAAAAATTAACACTGGCTGCAACTTTTCTACATTTATTTACAACATTTTTCTCCTCTAAAATTTCCTGTTTGGTGAATGATACCACAGCTGCAGCATACAGGGGTTCAGTCTCCCACTTGATGTAGCTGGGGCTGTCCCTGCTCACTGCTGACTTCCCGCAGGGATGCTGGTTTAAATGCCATACCTGCGACCTGAAGTAATGTGTGACTTCAAGGGTGTTTGCTGGAAAATGAGAACCTCACCCTGTGACTCTTAATTAAAAGGGTTTGAAAAATGTGTCAGCAAGACAAGATTTTCCCCTTCTACCTCAAAGGAAGTTCAGATGTAAATCTGAAGTGCTCTCTACGGCTACTATCCCCTGCACAACTGCTCAGAATCTTCACAGATTACATCAGGAGAAGGAAGAGGATCTGAGACTTTATTGCTGTATCACTACTCACAGTAAGAAGTGTAAAGACTCAGCTGGTACTGACTCTTCACACACACTTGTCCATGGAAATTCCAACATGTGGGGAGGAAAAAAAGGAAAGGATCAAAAACTGCTGCAGCTTCCTTTAATCCATGCTCAAACCCAAAGGAAGCAGAAAATTCAGTGCCAAACACTGTTAGGCACAACAAATAATCAGCAATCACAACAGACCACCTCAGTACTGAATACAAGGTTCCTTCACATAACAGCAAATTCTAACAGAACTCCTTCCTACCCCTGGAATAAAATATGCAATATACTCATAATTTCCATGCAAAGTAGAGAAGCAGTTTTACTCTCTTCATTCTAGGCTTGTCAGCTCTCCGATTGAAAACGACAGCAAGTATGACAGAAGCAGCACTAAGAAATATAAGTAGAGAGGAAGTGATGCTCTGCTTTTAGTTTCTGTGAGTAAGGTAAAAAAAAATTACTGAAGAGACATTCCATGTAGTGATATTTACTTGCCCATTCCTTGCTACAGAGCAAGTGTTTTTCCTTTTTCTTTTTTTTTTTTTTTTCCCATCTTGTTCTTCAGGAACACACTTATTTCCAGCTTGCTGAGTAAGTTTATACAAAATATTTGAGACACATAGTATGGGCTAATCAATTTTGGTAAAAGATAATGCTGTTAGTGCTGTGGGCTGTTTCTCTTATCTTGTTGATGTAGCATACTTTTAAAGTCTGTGATTACTCAAAGACTTATGATAGCTGCACTGTAAAAGAAGCCTCAAGTCATGACTCACTAGTACAGCTATAAAACATCCCATGGCTTTTAAGATACTAGGCCACCTTGGTGGATAGAAAACCAGAATGAAAGGACTCAATTTAGGATTCTTTTCATACATGCATATATTGTTTCATGCATGCCACACAGAAGGTAGAGAAGTCCGTTTATCTTTGTATTCTTTTGCAGCACAATCAGGATCATTAAAAAAACTCTCAACAAAACATAGAGTACACAGGAATCCAACAAGAGCTTTTGGCCCTTTTTGGCCCCAGGAATTTGACCACAGTCTGACTACCAGAAAAATTCAACCATTTATAGTATTTCTGACACAAAATAATACTGGCTTTCACTCATCTACCTACATTCTGGAGTAAGAAACAATGGAGTATATATATGAAGGTGAATGATGAACAGCTTTTGTGGAACATAAGGAGAACTACATTCAGAAATAACTGTATCCAGGTTCATATGCATTTAACACTTCTAAGCAAGTCACCGATAGCTTTGGGCAGTAGTTGTTTGGTTGTTTTGTTTGTTTTTTTTTTTTAATTGAAAATAGCTTTCTAAGTGGAGTCGGTTCAAAACAATGAGTAAGCTCTTCCTCTGCTATAATTAGAGATTGGTTATTTGATATCACGGGGCTCTACCAATTTCCACAAGCAAATGGCTCCTTCTTTGCATATTTCTAGTCCACAGCCACCTGTCTCTCTAATGAGTATTTTTGCATGGCAGAGAAATTGTGTATGTTGCAGTTTCAAACAAGGACTGCTCTGAAGTCAGAGTGAGCTAGTTAAAAATACTGTCAGAAGTTCTTAAGTGCTGCCCAACCCAGAACCCAGTATCTGCCTATCATCCTACATGCACAGGAAGAATCTGCAATTAATATTTGGCTGGTGATTGCTTCCATTATAACAAACTAATATGTGTATATCTGCACACAGCAATACACTGATAGCGGAGAACTATCCCATTTCCACTTCTGTGATTCTTAATAAGGTAGTTCCAGTATTCAGGGTTCACACACTTGTTTGGCAGACATAAACTGCATTATTGAGATACTTCCTGTAAATTCTCCTCCCTCAATTTTCAAGTCTCTGAGACATAACACACACTAAACTACAGTTTTGAACATAAACTTGAAATACGACATTCTCTATTCAAGTACTCCAGTCAAACCCTGATAAATCAGGCTGGCCATGCAGTGATCTTATCCCTTCTGACTCTTTAATAAATCGAACCTTGTAAGTTCATGCTGTTGGAAGTTGTCACTAAATGAAATTGTGACCTTATCCGATGCGTGAACTTATCCTGCTGACAACTACATTTATTGTACGGATAAGCATAAGGGAAAAAAAGAGGCTTTCGATAATTGTGATCTTACCCATATGCAACTCTAACAGATGGGATCTTTTTGATGTTCCATTTAATGATTTGTCGATGATGAGCCTCTACTCAGAGAAAAAATAAATGTTCTTCATAGGTAAGTGGTAGGGGAACTGGTAAGCGGTAAGAAAAGTGCACAAAGAGGAGTGGCTGACAGCAGAGAGTCAAAAGCTATTAGCTTAACACAAAGAGCTTTGAATTAGCTGGTAATTGCACTGGGAAAGATAACATAATGGAAATGGTCAAACAGTAACATTCCCTTTCCACAGGACTCATTCAATAGTCCAAAACCCTGAAACAAAAAACTGTGACACTGAGGCAGTAACCCAAAATGCTATGGCACTTCATAGTGAAGGAAGGAATGAATGAATGAATGAATGAGCAAATCCTCTTCCAGCACTGACTAGATGCATGCCTCTGCTATTGTGGAAGAATGTTGGGTAACAAACAGACAATTCACAGAATCATAGAATAGTTTTTGGAAGAGGGTTGGAAGGAATCCTTAAAGGTATTCTAATTCTACCTTCCTTCACGAAGCAGAGACATCTTTGACTAGATCAGGTCATACACAGCCCTGTTCAACCTGACCTTGAATGCTTTTGGGATGGGACATCCACCACTTCTCTGGGCAACCTATTCCAGTGTCTCACCACCTTCGATTTAAAAATCCCTGAAAATGGCAAAGCATCTCACATTACTGTGTTTGTCAGGGATTTAATACATAATGTTACCTAATTCTCACAGTGGACAGTACTGCCCCCATTCTGCAGTCAGTAAGCTGACTCCAGAGCAAGAAGACCTGGGTGGTGTGAGGGTATAGTCTGATTTGCAGCACTACAAGTCTACTGGGGGATACAAAAATTGTAGTTATCTTACTAGAAACACACATATATACGAGACAAATTCACACTGAGTCCAAGCAGTAATGGACTAAATTACAGTCAATCTTTGAAAGAAATTTTATCATTTGCTTTGCTATGAAAATGGCATTCTCAATGGTCTTGGCAAAACCAGAGGTCATTTAGGTTGCCCACAAGCAAAGGCAAAACTCAATTTTGCTTCGCAAAAGATGGTGCAGGACAGTGCTAAGACAAGAAAGATAGAAGAAGGAACAGATTTGGGACTGAAAACTGAGAAAACAGCTCTGGATTGGAGTCACCCTGGAGGGAGGGTTGTTATTCTGCTGCCACTGAGGTGGTGGAGGGCTTTTGAATATAGCAGCCTTTTTTCTTTTCTCAGGTTATTATCACCCACAAGCAACTCCTTCCCCCAGCCCTGATCCTTCCTGTATACATCCCACTTAAGGAAAGGAGTTAACTAAATCTTTCATCCATGAGGGAAGTAGAATAGGGCACAGGTAGTTATGGCTCTAACTCACTGATCTCCTTTGCCTTTGCTTAGAAGCAGGTCCAGATAGCAAAGACCATGAAGGAGAAGCTGCCACAAGCTGCTTCATGCCTAACTCAGCTGCCTAACATTGCCACATCTTGACAATGCTCCCACAGGGCAGCTGTGCACTCTAGGTAAGGATGACAAATGAAAAGGCTTCTCTGTTTTCTGTAACAAAAAAACTTGCTTCTCCCTACCTTTCTTCAGAGCCCTGAAAGTCAGAAGCAGAGTTTCTTTATCTCTTCTACCTGCTGCTAGTACTGCAAATGGCAGAGAGTGCAGGTGCTATCCTTATCTGCAGCAGCACTGTCCTACAGCAGGCAATAAAGGGAAGGAACGAATATTGTGAAAGTGAGGATAGGGAAAGCCTAGGCAAAGATTTTCAGAGAAAGACAGACCACAGAGGGATTGGTGGAGGGGGGGAGGGTGGTGGGGTGTGGTGTTGGGGACAGAAATAAATTTCAGAAACAAAGCAAGAAAGAGGAAGTCTAGGGAAACAGCCATTTGAAGACTCTAGTTGGGTCTGATCAGGACACAAAGACAGTACCTGGAAAAAGAGGATCATAAGATATTCAAGAAAACTGGGGTGCAGGAAACTTGACAGAGTGAGAGAATAAACATCTATCTCCAAATGTGAAACACAAGAGTAGTGCATGAATTCCCATATAGAATTAGAGTACAAACACTACTATTCTTTTTTAGCCAAGGCATCTGTGTTATTACAGTGCTCTATTCGCAAGCTAAACCACTAAAATAAAATATAATATTCTAATAACTCATTGCTCAACTGACTCTTGGCTGAACTGAAAAACTGAAGTGTGTCTACTTGCACCCAGTGATGTGATTTCACCTCATATTTCGTCAAACCCATTCTCTACAGCCAAGTATCCAAGTAGCCAGATCACCACGTGTGCCATAAAACTTTTCAGAGAAAAAGTGTCATTAGTGGTTATGTAGTTTACACCATGCTCCAGCTATGCTCACGACACTGAATGATTGACATGACCTAGGGTACAGGCACACAAACTGCTTCAGATTTACAACTGAAATGAAGAGCTAACTTCATTGATGCAAAGGTGCACTATGTCTTGCAGCACAAGCATCATTTTCAGACTATAGTTTCAAAAGAAGTGAATGAGACTTCAAAGATTGTAGATGCAGTTGAGATTCTTAGCACTCTATTTGTATTCAGTTACTCATATAAAATAAATACAAAAGAAAAAAGTTACATTCTCATAGTACCTCACATTCCTGTAATCTACAGAATTTAGTAGGAATACCTGATCACATCTCAGACTAGAAAAACACAGACCAATGGTGGTGAACACAACCTGCACCAATGTGAAATGACAGGAGGGAGGACAATTAATTGAATAAATGTTAATAGCACATAAATTGAGTAGCTACTAAAGAAATGGAAATGGCTAACTAAATAATAAGTTTTTGTCACATATGCCATCAAAATAGTATTTAAAGTTTAAGATTAACTAAAAGTACTTTCTTTTCCCCAAAGTCAGAAAGGAGGGAGCAGCTAATGAATATGGTTGTTAAAATTTGATTCGCTTTTTAGATTTTTACACAGCTCTGTAGGCTTTTTCTCTGTGGACTTCACTGAAGTTACAGAAACATGCTCAAAGAAAAAAAAAAAAGAGACAGAAGTAGAAAGAAAAATACATTTACTCAAGATATGCTAACAATGCCAAAGATTTGTTTCACTTGATTCAGAGTAAATTTCCACATAATACGGCAAATACTGTGTTTATATCAGCACCTACTGTAAGATAGAGGCAAAATAAACCCAGCCATCATGGCAAAATCCTGATCCTGCAATGAAATAAGAAGAAAAGATATTTAGTTTTCAAGTCTACTAATTGCAAGGACAATTTACCCCTCTGTTTTCTAACTCCACATCTCATAAAAGAATATTTTTCGCTGTTTTTCTCAATAGTTTTCCATCTTTGAGTAGTTCAAAAGGTTTGTTACTACCTCCATGTGTTGAGGTAAACCTGGAGTAGAAGCACTTGCAAAAATACAGGAAAAAAAATCCAAAACCCGCAGACAACCAGTGTAGCTAAAGAGCCTTCCCTGCAGTTCTCTATGAGAGGAATACTGCAAACTGCATTCTCACATGGACAGTCCACAGTGGCAAACATGATTCCCAATTATACCGCAACACTGCACACACCCAGTGTGAGCAGGCTCCTCATCCCAGCTACTTGTAGGTGGCACAGCTGTGCTCCCTTTCTCTCCATCACAAACACACAGGACACTGAAATGCCAGACTTGGCAAGAGCAGGCGGACGATATTACTGAAGAAGGCTTTCTTGATAAGATCATCATCTGTTTATGGATACTCCTGGGTATGCTCCCTTCCTCAGCAGAGGAACAGTAACCCCTGATAAATGTCCCTTTGTGTGCAGATTCACCCTGATATATGCAAAAACATTTCAGTTCTGAGTCTGTCTGCTTTTTCTTTTCTTCATATAGCTGAAACACACTTAGAGGTTTATGAAGCACTGTATATAAAACAATAGAAAGTGGGCACAACTGAAAATACAGCTTATATAATTCAGACTGAAGTATTTTCTGAAATACATGCTATTCTGCATGGGAGAAAATGAAACATTTCACCATCATCTACATCAATCTTTCCCTAGAAATGTTTTTAATCCTTTTAGCTGAAAGATGCTCACTTTTTTTTTTTTATTTTATTTTCAACAGTATTATTTGCACAAGTATATATGATATATACATTAAATAAATCATAGACATTTGCATGTTTACCTAATATGGTTGGATTTCTTTTTTATTTGGAAAAAAAGAAAAATATCAATGCAGCCTGTGTTGCCAGTGAATGTAAAAAGCTACTGAATTTAACTAAGTATGAAGACTGATGTATTAATATTTATGTAATGAAATATATCACATGAGCAAAAATGTTTTGAAAAGTATTCTTTTTAACTCTAAAAGCAAAGCAATGAGATCATCTGTGACCATATCTGTGGTGCCTTCTCAGTTTACAGTACTTCTGCTTAGAAATAGAAGGATCTATTTTCATCTCTCATTTGTGTACCAGCAGATAAGTTATTTGCTTTCTATCAGATATGCATACTCAGAGCTATGAAGCCACTGCTTAGACACCATTATCTAGCTAAAAGTATGTGAGCCAAAATGCCCAAATGTCTTACAAAATAAGCAGATGCTTCAAAATTATTTTCCTATTTCCTTTCAATTTTTCCAACAAAATTCTGAGTACAAATAAAAAGACAAAAACTTCAATAAAGACTCAAATTTATCAGTATTTAGTGTAACGATCCAAAAGATCTAGTTATTCTTGAGATTAGGGAAATAAGAGGGAGACGGGGACAAAGGGAGATTGAATGCTATGCTCCACTGCATGCATGCAATATATAGTCACATCCATTATAAATACAATTTATATGAAAAGTAACATTATTATAAATAGAGATAAATGTAGTATAACTATAATGTACAATATCAAGATTCAAATTAATAATTCCTTTGCACTTGCTGAGGATGGCCATGCACAGCAGACACATGGCTCTGCACTGCTCCAGCACTCATGAGTTACGTGCTTATCTACATCTCCTAGGATCAAGTACCAGCAGTGACCAACTTTGTAACACAGTGCCAGACAGGAACTGACTGCTGGGTTTGGACAGGAACCAGAGGACCCTTCAGTGCCTCAGCCTGGACTATCACACTGCTTTCACAGGCACCTGCATCTTAGCACAGCCGAGACTTTGAAGCCGATATAAAGAGTGATGCTCACTTATACAGCAGACTTGTAACTTTGAGTGAAATAAACCCTTGAACAGAGATTGAGCACAAGTCCTGTGCACTGCCTAAATCCTACTCTAAGGCTTACATAAGACTTAAGTAGAATACTGGTCTAGTGGCAGCTCTTTGTACAGGAATGATCTTGACCTTCATATGAGTAAGTCTCAGGGACACCATGTGTGTAAAGCATATCCCAAATTGCTTTGCCTTACCACCTCCCTTTTACAAGTGCAGGCTTTGAACACCCCATTGATGCTTGGACAGATGCAGTGACTGGGCAGCCTGAGGAAGAGCCACGACTGTGTTCTGTGGCAGTAGGATGTAGACAGACTGACTTTCTCCTGAAGAATGACCTCTTGAGACTGACTCTTCACAGTTTAGACTTTAACTCTGTAAACCATGACTGGGAACAAGTCCACATATCCCATGACCTTACTAGAAATTTCAGCCTAAATAACAGACTCAGGGTCTCAGAGGAAGTCAGTGCTAGTGACAGGAGCCCTAACTTTCCCTGACAGCTGCAATCACTGCTTCTGAAAACACAATACTTAAAATAAACTCATGATTTTGAAGAAGTAGGAAAGTATTTCTAGTAAAGAGTAGTCATGAAACAGGCAGTGATCTAAAGAATTATAATTCAAAATATATCTGGGCTACAGAATTATTTTGTCATTGAAGCCTTAAAACCGTCCCTATATTATGATGTTTTAAAAATACTAATGTCAATTTTTAACAGCTTCTTATTATCCTGCAATGGTGACCTACTGTAACAATATAAGAAGCATAGCCTAATATTAGAATTAAAAAGGGTAAGTATGTATGAAATGATCATATTGAAAAAGATGCAGTTTGGAATCTTTATTCCCCTGTTAATAAAATCAGCACTTTACAAAATCATATGTAATAGCATAAAAATTCCACTAAAAATATCAGCTCCTTTCTGCCTCCCCATTAAAAAAATCACACACATCAATGCAAAGAAAATATTTCTATTTTAACTGTGACAATTCCTTTGATGCACATAAATACTTTTCAACTTAACAATTCCTTTTCGATAGGCACAGACAAATTGCTGTAAAAGGACTCTTTGAGAAAGACAGTTTGATTCTACCAGTTTTTTCCCCCATATATTTTCATCTCAGTTAAAAAAGTACATTAACAGGATACACAATGCATTAGCTTAAAAGGAACAGAATATCTAGACAAATCCTACTTTTACATAACCAATGTTGCAGTTACTGGTCTAAAAAAATCAAGCCTTTCAGCATCAGAAAAAGCTTGAACTTCCATGCAGGAGCTGGGGCCACTCTTTTTATATTCCAGTACCTCTGCATAAAAGCCAGCTTCCTACTCATCTCCTGTCCCCTGGGCACTGCTCCTTGGGCAGTTCAGCTGCCACTTGCCCTCCCCCTATTGCCCTCTGTGGCCTCACTGTTCCTCCTCAGTACTGTGTTGTACCCAAGCTCTCAGTGAATGCCTCCAACAATGTCCAGAGGCAAATGTCAGAAAAGGCATGAGCAATAAGGCACACGTGCTCTCCCTCACACAACTGCTTTGTAACTTTCTGTCTTCCCCCTATTGATCACAGATCATTGGCCAGCCAAGCTAAAGCTGAAACTAGAAACTTTCAAGTTACAGCAGAAGCATTAAGGTCATAATGAAATAAAAGAAAACTCCATGCTTGAAACTTCATCCTGACTTAGAGAATAAACATTAAAGTATTGGAGGAAATGATACTATACTTGGAGGAAAATTGTATACTATGCTCTATAAAAGTTTTACATTTTTTCACACTTTTGGTAAACATTTTTAAGTATGTTAGAATTCTAAATCAATAAGATAATTGCAATATAAAAAAAAAATCTTTATGGTTAGGTTGTAACATTAGCACCTTCACTACTCATATGAGAGAATATATGTATAAATAAACCCACACAGCTTATAAAGTCTTCTACTGTGCCAAATATAGCCATGATATGGTTTTGGTACTTTCTATGTGCTTATGCTGTCTTCTTCTCTTGACAGCCAATAAAAAATACTGGAAATTACTTTCTTAAATGAGAGACAGATATTCAAAAGCCAGTACCAAAGAAACTCCTTTAAACAAGTAGCTCAAGCCTTTGTGAGTACTTTTTCATGCATATCATAATAACAGTTCAAAGAAACTATCAAATAAAGAAGATGCACAGATTTTAAAGAAGGCCAGTCTTGCAGCAAACATTTTAGTTATAATCTTTGAAAGATCTGGGCTTGGTAAATTGGATCTAAGCCAACCTCCTACAGGACATCCAATAGCACTCATCATCTCTCTGTAACTCTGGAAGTAAAAATAATTCCTTTCTCCCACCTTTTACTGACCTGTCTTATTAAATAGCATGCAATCCAGAGTGGGGACTGTAACTATGTTTGCATACATATATATATATATATATATATAAAAATGTAAAACAGATACACAGATATAGATAGACAGACACACAGACAGGTATTTATTTATCTACATAGTATCTAGGACAAAAGGATCTGTGCCTGTAGAAACCAACAGCTTCTACATGATACTGTAATCCATACAGCAAAAAAATTGCATATCTTGGCATTCTGAAAGGAATGCCCTTTTCAAATATTCTGCATCATTTTGTCTCTGGCAAGTAGGCTTGCAAGTGGGGGTTGTTTATATTTCTGATATGTACTCCATATCACCTTTTGGAGCAGTTAAACAAAACTCTCTAGACCCTGTACTCTCTGAATAACAGGAGACAACAATCTGAAAGACTGGTTTCAAATTTAGTATTTGATGTTTGAGATCTTTGCTTTAATTTGATTTTGGAATTTATCTAAATCCAAACATTGCATGCTTTTCCTCTTGAAATTATTACAATCAACAAATTTATGTAGGTGAGAAAATATTTATTTGCATGTTGTTTTTTATCTCTTAGATACACTCAGAAATATCAAACCCTTTGAAATGCTGAGTTCAGTTGTTTCAAAATATTATAGGTAAAAGGAGAAAGCAAACCACTCACTCCCTTCTTACCTGCCACCAAAGTACACAGAGAAAACCTCTCCTAATTTATTGTCATCTTCCTAGAAATATTCACACCAATTAAAATAGTTATAATTTGAGTGGCAGCTGACTCTTCAGTGCCATTCCAGGACAAATGTGTCATCTGTTTTTACATTCTTGGATCCAAAGAGTTTTACAATCACGCATCATTCTTTGACTTTTTTTCACAATCACCCATTCAAACAACTCCTGACAACTAAATATTAGCACTGTATGCAGTAAAATTGCTGTTCCTCCTTGTCATGCATAAAAGAAATAAAACCTCCAACAGCAAATCAATTACTACAATTTTGAATGAGTATAATTATAGTAGGAAGAAGCAGGTAAATCAATATGAAAACTGCAAGTTGAACCTTTAGGTTTGTCAGTCCTTTCCAGTGACTGTTTACATTTTGCACTTTATGATAGAGTATTTAGAAGAATGAAATAATTCTGCTTGAAAGCTACAACACAGACCACACAACTACCATATCAACAGCACACTTCAGTATCCAGAAAGCTTTAAGTATTCTCAGGGAGAAACAGAGGCATCACATCTCACCTGTCCTACACCACAAGAGCTTGGTATAAATAGTGTAGAATTTAAAAGCACTACACAATAAAGATACCAGTGTCTGACAAAACCATTATTTCACTGAGAGGTATGATACTTCCCTCCGAAAGGCAATAAAAAGTAAATTCTACACTGCACTGTACATAAAGAACAGTTAAAATGAAAAATTTGTTGTATGACAACTCATGTTGTTAACAATATAGGCAGATCAAGATAAGTGGGTGGATTTGGATCATCATCAGAAGACACAAGGCCATATTTGCCAGTCTATTATGTCATGTTTCTTGAATTCATGATCCTAGGAGTGCAATAACTTTTTATGACATGATGGAGAAGTTACATTTTATACATGCTCCAACTACCCAGGCAAGACAAATGAATTAAACTCAGTAACCGTATTGTATTTTTTAAATGTTAGCGGGCAATATAGCATATGGATAATTCGGAAGTCGAAAGCATATAAATCATCATAAAATAGCAATGAAAAGCACACTGTGATTGCCAGATGACTTACATCAAATTAATCCCTACCTTTGTAAACCAAAACAGTAGAAAAATAAGAGAAATATAAGAAAATGATGGTAAAGAGATTGTTTGTTAAGTCAGAAGGGAACACAGCACCAAAATCATACACAATATTTCTGGAACTGTTGATGGACTTGAAATCCTATCCTCTTCCTAAAATGGCTCATCCCATTCAGAAGGGCTACACCATTTTAGAAGCAATGGTTATTTATATTTCCCATCAAACATTCCTACTCAAAACACAGGTAGATTTTAAAAAAATTGCGAAGAATAATTTTTAGAGAAAAATATGGTGAAATTGTTATAAGATGCCTCAGTTAAAAGAAAAAGAAAAACAAAGAAAAACAAAAAAAAAACCCAAAAACTTATATTATTTGACCAATTATTAGTTTCTTTGATGCAATTGCATTTATCTTTAGTCACTGAAAATGTATACAATATTGCACATCCAAACCTATGCTTTAACAATATGCTAATTATACAGTTCAGATGATCTGGAAAGAAATCCATTTTGCACTGATGATATAAGGGAGTGACAGTGCAATTTACATTAAGAAATGTTTTCTCATTTTTCTCAAAAATTGGTTTGCACTCAGCCGGAGAAATCTAAATTCGACCAACAGGCATCCCTCCCTGCTTCTCCATGGTTACAAAATAACATGACAATCTGAATGACGGAAAAGATGCACATAAGAATGGGTTACAAAAACTCCTCTGGACACAGGTACACAGGCAGTGAATGTTTTCTTTTGTAATCTGATTAAACAGACAATTATTGTATACAACAATATTGCAATGCTAGTAGCAGACAATTCTCACTGACATTACTTCAAACATTTTGAATTAGGTCTTCCAAATTGTCTAAATTATTCCCCAGGGCAGTTGGCCAGTCCACATCCCTGACTCTATGGGAAGAATTCTAACTGGAGAGGCTAACACAAAGATTCCTCTTTTGCCTACAACTTTGTTCACACACCTCCCTTCACTCCAAGTTTGACAGTACTGTACTATGGTGTACTTTTGGCACACATTTTCCTGCCACTTTAATACCAACCTGTATAGGCAGAGCTTAAAAGAGAGTGATTGGTTCATTGTGATTTTCCTTTTAGTGTTGAGGGGATACAGACTGCATCGACTGGGAGATGGCACAGCGAGAATCCTGATTCCTGGCACACTGCTCTTCATCAGCCACAGACATCTAAGCACACGGAATTGGAGGGCTAAAAACAGTCGTGATTTATTCATTTGATTCAGAGCTATCTTGCCAGATATATTATGAAAAAATCTATACCCATCATTTATCCTCACACTGATACATTTCATTACACTGTGGATTAATGGGGAAACACACAAAAAAATTACTTTCTCAAGTTTTTGGGACCGTGTAGCTTTACAGATACAGCAGCACCAACACTGGAATTTAGTCACATTTTATGTAATATTGAAACTATACCAATGCATTACAAGAATAAACTAATGCAGTGTAATGATGTGCCACAGATAAGACTGATAAGTATTTTCTTAGAGACAGAACCTAAAAGAGTCTGGCACTCAAAAGTGCAAATCCAGAAATTTTCAAATTTTCAGCAATAGTGGGCAGAACAGAAAAAAGATCAGCAAGGATGGGTCATTCCAGAAAAAGATTACAGACTATCACACCAACCACTTTTTATTTAATAAAAAATGTTTATTTAAACAGTTTAGAGTCAAACTATAACATATTTCCATCAGAAAAACCCAGCATTTTAGAACATTACTTCAGGCAACCATTTCTTCTTCAGAACACCATCTTCAGGTAACCATTTCCTATCTTTTATTTGTATTATACACATATTTCTCACAGGGAGGAATAGAACTTGCATGCCAAATTAAAACCAGCATTATTGGAAGACTTAACAATAAGTGTGAAGACAGAAGCGTGTAAGCCTGAGGATAAAATAAATCCATCATAATATAAATCCACAAAATAAAGATGAGGTTAATCTAAAACCTATGAAAATTAATATCAAGATTTTAATTGACCTCAGCAGGTTTCTGCAGCTAGGCATGTTCAACATGATGGTTCAGTGTAATTTTGTACTGCTTCTAAAGAATGTTCACCCCACCACCAGTGCAGCCCCCCTCAGCAGTTTATGCATTTCCACTGGAAACTGAAGTCTCTGAAATTATTCTCTGCAGTTACTTCCTTCTTCACACCCATGTTTTCAAAGGCATTCTTGAATATGCAAAAGCATGTTTTTTACAGTTACTGTTTTTCTTTTAAATAAAAAAAAGCCATGACGAATGTGCAACACTGCAGTGATTTTCTCTGGAATATGTTAGGATGATAAATTGTGGACTCTGGAAAAAAAAAGACATAGAGGAAATTAATGGCAATTTCAAACACACACAAAAATTCACTACACTAGAAAATTTCAATATTATAAAAATAAAATTTTCTAAACTATATTTTTATTTTCAGATCACTAAAAGTACTTCATAACCACAAAATGTCTGCCCAAATTAGGATACTATTGTAGCTGTTTTAATAAAATTTTCTGGAGGAAAGTGCTTGTGGTTTTTGTGCAGAAAATGTGGTTGGTTTGTTTTCATTTTCTCCAGTAGTACAGGATGCCAACAGCTTAAAAGCTACTGACAGCTTAACAGCACTTTCATTCTTATTCCATTCCACAAAACCTGAAAGCCAACCTTGAGAAAACAGCGAATTTGTTCAGTATTTCAACCTAAACACGTCACTGTTTCAGGCCTCATAGGTGGCAAAATATGATAAATTAAATTCAGTATTCATGTTCCTGTTCATGTTCCTGCTACTATCTGCTTGAAGCTAAGAGAAGTCACAATCTTCCAGTTGCTGTATTACACTTCTTTCAATGATACAAAAGCATGCATAAGATGAGGGCAACTACCCATAGCTGTCCTTGTCCCTTTGTTCCACTCTAGTTTTGTTTTGTTTAGTTCTTAACGAAGAGATTCATAAAATGCTAGCAGGAGTAGAAGAAATAATTTTTTAAAATCTCCATTTATAATGAAGTGCAATGTTAAAGGTGATGGGAACTTTAGAGACAGCACAAACATTTGAAGTGCCCCTGTCACAGCAATTGCCTTGTAATTCAGGTGTTTGACATCACATACCTGAAAGCCTCCAGCAGCTGCTTTTGAAGGCTTGACTCTTCTCTTGCACCAGGTCTGTGAAACAGAAGGGAAAAAGATGAATTCCCATCTGTAAGAAGGCCACATCACCTGCATTCAACCCCACAATGCTGACACTGTGCATAGACATATAGATGAATGATTACCTGATTCATGTTGTCCAGTTCCAGAAATGGAGGCTGCAGTAGCTGTGAATTTTCTACCTAATACCTCTCCTTTTGGAATTTCTGCTGCACTACTGGCAACCCACAACAGAAGAGTATCTGATGTGTTCCATCAAGTGAAATTCCCATTCAGCCTTTTATCTCATGACTGTTGGATTCTGCACAAGTAATAATACAAAATATCTCTCACCTGCAAATAATTTACAATAACATAGTCAATAATGAATTTTCTGTGATCCACTCCACCATGTAAGAAAGTAGCATTCCATGTGTGGAAATATTTTAAAAGAAGAAATGACAACAAATTCCAGTCATCATGGTTTTTATATGATTGCTTTCTCTCCTTTCACATATGTTTACACTCACAGCAGTTACACCAAGACCATTCAGGAGTTCATTTATTCACCTACCAAAAGGCATTGCTAATAACAGAACATTTTCTAGGGTTCTGCCCAAGGGCTCTGGGGTTTAAACTGCTGTGTTGGCCTTTGCTCACCAATGGAGAAATGTTGCTACCAATTATTTTATCTCACCCACCCTGCATGCCTCTTGTACATAATGATATTTTTTAGGCTTTAAATCTCTTTGCTAAAGGCACTAAATGCAGATGTGTGCTGAGCTTGAGGCTTGTAGAAGGGAATACAGAGGCTGACTAAACAAATGCTGGTCAAAGGACTGAGTCAAATCCCTCTGAATTCACAATCTAAAGCACACTAATGGACAGAAGTTAAATGTATGGAATTTGCTAATCCACAATAGCACGTTCATATATCAAAACAAACCATAATTTTTCCATACTAAGTCATTTTCGTCCTCCTGTGCTGACATAATAAGAGAAAATAATTAAGTATCTACCTGAAAGACAATTGGGAGAAGATGGGCCAGAAGTGTGGAGAGGAGTTATATGGGCTATTTACCCCTGCCCCACCTTCATATTTTGTATTACATATGAATAAAAGTGTAGGAGGAAAAAAAGGAGGAACTTATTGGGGCTCCCAGTATTCTTTTCCCTCCTTGTCCCTGGGAGCATGTGGGTGGACAAGAGTGTGTGCACACTGGCAATGTAGGAGTAAAAGCTGTATGTGTCTTCATTTCCTTCAGTAATTCCTTATCTTTTTACCTTGTCTACTGTTTTGTGTTCTATCAACCTAACACACCTCTGGTTATCAAACCTCCTTAGTGTTACAAGGACAAAACCTTCCTGTACACAATAAACCAGAAAGTTCATTCCCCTTACAGAGAGCATCAATCCTTTTTCACAAGGGTCTTTTGGTTTTCTTCTTCCTTCTCATTCATCTTAAGTCTCAGACCTCAGACCTTTCTCTTGGTTTCCGCGGTAACAGAAAACCCTAAAATTAAGTGTTATTGTAATTACCCAAACAGTACCATGGACCTTGCATTCAGTACATCAACATACTGCATACTGCATGAAAATCCAATATAAATTCTTTTTTTTGATCTTATTTTTGTTCCTTTCTTCCAATGTATTATAATTTCATGCTGTAATATGTAGGTAAAATGGAATTCAGCAATCATGACCACTTGACAGCAAACAGATCAAAAAATTCTAATAAAACAGTATCCAGTTCAAGTAGCAACAAACATCATGACTGGCTCATCTCAAAATCAAAATAACAAATGCATGTTTACCTTCTAAACATGTGCTTTCAAAGTTCTCTAGGTGGATTATTTTATGGTTTTTTAAGTTCATTTTCCCTTCTAAAGTCATCTTTTCTATTTATCTTTGCATGACTTCTGTCTCAAAGACATTCACAATTCCTTCCAACTTTTTAATTCATATGCACTTTATCCCAGTCTTCCAGGTGTCCTTCAGTTCTGGCAACATCCAACTTTCTTGTCAATAGCACTTTTAATAAGCTGTAACTTCGAGAATGTTATGCATTCCAGACCACATTTTGACAGTCTAGCATCACTCATGTCCAAGCATCTAAACTGGAAGTATCTGTAGAATAAAACTTTGCATAGAAGTTCATCAATATTTGACTAAAATCTAAAGATTCTAGATAACATTGTAAATGATATGTATTTCTCAATTTTCTTTATTTTTAGTATTCACTCATTAATTTTATAATGCTCTCAGAAAAAAAAATATTTCCATTTCAAGATTTTCATCTACCTTCCTTTCACCTCTTCATCATAAAAGTGTCCTTTGTATAGTCTGTAGCCACTGTACACTTTTTATGAACTATTGAAACCAAATGATTAAAGTGCTAAGTCAAATAATTTTTGTAAAAGACACCAAAGAAGCTATTTGAAACCTTTGTATGAAAAGCAAGAAATGTTATTTATAAAGAGCTCACATTTTTCATATTCTTGGGACAAACAGTAAAGCAAATTCTACTTTTAAGTTTCCATTTTGTGCTGGACGCCCAACCAAGGGAGGAGTCCCTATAGCCTTCAAAAGATTAGCATAAGGATTCCTACAGTTCACAATTCCAAATGGATATTGCTCCCAGCTATCCTGGTAAGAATATGTGGTAGACTAACCGGATCCAGGTCAGAGTGTTCCACAGATTACTCTTTTATTGGTATCTTAACCACATGAAATAAATAACATCACCAAACACAATCAAGGAAAATACTGATCAAGTACATCTTCTCTGTGTAGACCTATCTGCTCATGCAAAGGTGCAGAAGCACCTCTCATTTCCTGGTGATACCTGCTTTCTTCTTCTCATTTAGCTTTGCACTAGTATGCTAAGCCAATGTTATTCTGATATTCTCTCTATTGTAGTAAAAATTTTGGGTTGTCTGCCAAAGTCTCAAACTATGTTTAAGGCCACTGAGTTGTCACTGTAGTCCCTGTTTCACTAACATTCTGGTAAAAGGAACCAAATATCCTCAAGAAACTCTTTTTTAATCAAGAAATGTACCACAGTGAGAGTATGGGGCTGCTACACCTACCTCAATATCTGAATTTTGATGCTACAGTTTTCACATTTGTTGTTTACATCATTCCTTCAGAAAGCACAATGAATGCTTTTGCATTTCAGACTCACATTTTTACTCTTCCAGAATGTGATTATTTTGGATTCCTTCCTCATTTCCTAGCACCTCGCACTACCTAGCCTGGAGATGACAATCAAATTTTGAAACTGTAGTATCTAAGTTACTTTGCCCAATTTCCAGTTAAGTTTAAATTAATTTCAAGACTTCTAAAAATTATTTTCAAGGCAAAAATGACTTGTAGGTTTTTGTGTTGTATTGTAGCACTGTCAATAAACGAGTACAGTTAAGGCCAGCCTCTTGTCTTTGTTACACTTTTTTAACTTAGCACGATGCCATGTGTACAAAATTCCCAGCTGATCTCAGCATACATTTATAGGTTAATATATAAACCATACACTTATTGATTAATATGAGAACACACTGCCCCACTGACCCTTGTCCTTTGAAACAAAGACTGCTTGTGCAAAGAGATGGGGGATTTCTTGGGTACGCTGAATGTTTTCACTGACCATTCCAATGCAAATAAAAATTCAATTACTATGTAATCTCACTCTTTCAACATCAAATTTTGAACTAAGAGCTTTTCTTGAGTTGCAATGTTAATAAAAGTGCAGTTTTTATAAAAATATCCTTTGCAGTTTCTAAATAGCAACAGATGGTTGTGTCTCCTCTTGAAAAACATGAAAATAATGTAATGCATCTCAGAAACAGTCCATCCATGAACTTGTGTTTCAAAAGATTATGATTAAAGACAACGGATCTTCCAATGGATTACTGTGAGTATTAAAGAGAAGTATGCAATATCAAATGAACTTTCACTTATCCCAATTTCGCACCCAGTCATCATCTATATCATAAAACATTCACATCCCTGTGTTACTCCAATTTTAATTTCTTCCAAACACTGATCCACTCTTCTCTGAAATATAAGAGAAGTCATAATTGGTTGAAAAAGAACATTTGCATGCTGGGCAAAGAACACAGGTACACATAGATAAGATTTTATCCCCATTAACATTTGTTATTGGGGTAGTTGCACATTGTTAATGTGTGGGCTTTTCATTCATTATTAGAAGCCTGTTGTTGAAGGAGGCAGCCCCAAATCCTGCAGGGTATGTCACATATCCTCTAGATGTCTCTGGAGATTAATTCTAAGACCATTGTAACTCTGAGCAGGATCCACTGTAAGGAGTCAATCATTATATTAGCATTATAGCTGTTCTTCAATATTTGCTCTGTTTGAAGAATCAAACCATCTTTCTGCCTGCAGTCTTGACTCAAGGCTACCCTCCACGTGCACACTAAACTTTATTTTCTCTTAGATGTGCTTCCACTTTGAGATTTATCTCTGCATTTTAGCAACAGTATTCACTTTTTTTAACACTTCAGTTACTTATAGTAAAATGCTGCAGTTCTGTAATATTCTTTGATATATCCCTGTCAAAAATTGATGGGGGCAAAACACTGAGTTAAAGCTGCATAGCAGTACTTCCACTATGGGAATTTGATTCACAAAACTGCATATTTCACTATCGATTTTTTAATATCATTATACTAACACCTGTCAAAATATAAATGGACATATATTTGAATATACTTTTTACACACTTTATTTTATGATGTCTGACATTACAGCCACAGAAACAGAACAGTCCCCTGTGATAGTACTTTTCCATAGTTTTATAAGTGATTGCACACCAACTTCTGCAGATCAAATACAGCCTACTAGACACAGTACCATACTGCTCCTCTGTATTAAACAAAGGCATAACTTATCCAAAACCCATTGATATCACTTCCCATTTACTTCAGCTGGCTTTTAGGAAACAGCCTCCAAACAGCACCACTGTGTTCGCATGGCCACTCCCAGTGGAGGGAGCAGAACAGCAGCCTTACAAAGCACAGAGATGTGCAGTTTCAGAGCCATTCCTTGGGCATATGGCAAACCAAAACTTCAGTGGAGTAGAACACACAGACCTGCCCTTTTGTAACGTGGAAGAGCTACATAAAGATATTTGTTTGGATGAACAAAAAATACCATCTCTCGTTTCAAACAGCAATCTGTACAACTGGAAGTGGGTTATCACTCAAGAGAAGCGCAACTGTTTTGCAGTGCTTTTGGTTTTCAGCAATTAGTCACCTTCATTTTTAATTTGCTGCATTAAAAATACACCTTCAAGAACAAATGTGATCAGTGTAAAAAGACATGAGAACAGAAAATGTTGCTCTGTCTTTGGCCAAGATAGAAGATGAACCTGCACAGTATTGTAGAGCAGTCAGTAGTTAATGTACAAGCTCCTTAAAAGCAAATTTGCTTCACTGTAAAAAGTGATTTCAGCAACCTTGGTGCTTCTCCTGAAGTATAAGAGAAAAGAAGAAATAAGAAAGACACCTTTTGATGAGAGGTTATGTAGTCTCTACAATTGAGTAAATTTACTTGCTGTTGCAGCAGAGGAATGAGATAGGAAATTTTACAGTTGAAGGAGAAATGTCACAGTATTTTGATAAGAGAGCGATGAACTTTTTTTCCCTTGTGCCATTATCAAGGCGAAGTGAACAAAATACATCATTTATAACCCACTGCTCTACTATTATCTCCTGGTGAGACACTTGTTTTAAAACACACAAGGACCTTTTTTCTCCAAGACTAAAGCTCTCTGTGAGGCTCAGTCTTCCTTTATAACCATGAAAGAAAGTTGACACTTGTGTGGGCCAAAGTTTCCAGGCAACCACACAAGGGCACTTATATACCCTCCAGGTCACCCCTTGTTCTGAAGTACAGAGGAAGCATATGAACAGTGTATGTCCCTTTGATCACAGATACCATCTAAAACTGATGTGGAGAGAAAATCCTGCACTTTGGAAGAAAAGCACTAGAGTCTCCTCAAAGCTTTTTCTTACCTAATATACACGGCAAGGAAAGGTTAGTATGGTAGCGCAGAACTGCTGAAACATTTTCCCCTTACCCGCTACAAAGCGCCACTGACGCTTAGTATTCTTGCCCATACGTGCTTGCTCCTGGTTTTGGTTTGGTTTTGGTATTTTTTTGTGGGTTTTTTTTTTTTTTTTTTTTTTGGTTGCTTGGTTGGTGGTTTTTTTGCTTTTTTTTCCTGTTTTTTTTTGTTTGTTTTGTGGGGTTTTGTTTGTTTTGTTGGTGGGTTTTTAAAAATATTAACCATCTATTAACCAGCTGATTTACTGCTCATTCAGCAAACCTATGCTCAAGCAGGTAATTGTGTATAAGCACCAGGGCAGTGTACTAGAGAGCAGTCACTAGAGGGAACTTCCAGTAGTATTTACATAGACAAAATTCCACAACTTCCATACTGACATATCTAATAGAAAATTAAAAATATATCCTTTTATTTTATGTTGAATAAGAGAAAATGTTTGTGATCAAAATCATGCGGTAATTAGTATAACCAATGTCTGTTCAGTAGAACTAAATCCCTCTTTTATTAGAATTAAATGTACATGAAACTAAGTTACCACATCAAAAGATAACAGAGAAAATATCAGGGTACAGTATTCTCAAGAATCTCCTCGTTACTAATTATAATTTTTTTTTTGTACAAAAGTGAGACTCAGACATAAGCAGTCAATTTAATTTATTTCATGAAAACAAACAAAAATCCTGTTTCCAGAAATGACAGATGAATTTACCGGAGCCCTCAGGTTACTCTGCTACTCCTACATACAATGTGTTTAACAGCTCAAATGGTTTGTTTTGACTGTTAACATTAGTGCATTTGCTGAGTCAATGAGGAAAAAGACACAATGTAAACAAGAAAAACTCTGAAAGGGAAATAAAATGAAAAGTTAATAATTAACATTAAAATGCAGCACATTTAATTCTAACTAAAAATAACTAAAACTTTGAGACAAACCTAACTATAATAAAACTGACAAGATATAACACAAGATATAAGTTCATCAAAATATTGGAGGAGACAACAGAACCTGAATAAATTGTCACCTTAAATTTCAGTTGCAATGTAAAAAGTGAGAAGAAAAACCATAGATTTTGAACTATTTATCAAAGAAGTTCCCATGTGGAGAGAGACTGTCACCAAAAAAAAAAAAAAAGAAAAAGTTAAGTAGAATGCTTACTTCTATTTTCCTATTTCTTATCACTTTCTACTTAAATTAACAAGGACAGCCATGGTTCTTCAAGTTTTTGCTGATTTTTCCTAATGTTCTGGAAGCTTTGAAAAATCACTGAGATGAAATTTCAACCTGATCACTAGTAATGAATCACTAGTAATGAATGCAAATCTCAGATCATAATTAAATTATGATATTTAAGAAAATAAATAGTAAGGTGGTTATAGTAAGCTATTACATATAAACATTTTCATTCCCCACCGCACAGAAAAATTGTAAAATATTAATGTCAAAAGCAAGACATTTAAAATGTTTTGCTGAATTACATAGCATTTCTTCTTACGTTGTAGAAACACTGCCAGACTCATTCAAACGGACAGATGCTTCCAGCAAGAAAGACTACTAAGAAGTTAAGCCATTCAGGACTCAGAATGAGTTTAGCAATATATTCTTTCAAAGCTTTACTGTAAGACTTATGATTTAATTGTCACACTCCAAAGCTGGTGGGCAGGTCACTCTATTACACAGCTCTTATATTTAACTTTGGTGGTGAGGGGTTGGTCTAAGACCAACAGAGTCTCTCAAAACAGGATGATAAGTAAATTTCACAGTTATCACAAAATAACATATGATATTAGGTGGTAGCTACATGATAACTCCACTGGAAACAATGGTAATTACATAGTAAATCGTGTCAATGATACTGCATTATCTCCTAACTGTTCAATTAACTCGTGTCACCACTGCATACTATGTTTAGAAAGTTGCTGATGCAATATTTCCGTATCATAATTGCAAAGATAGTTGAAGAAGATATCACCCTATAATTTCAGAAAGTTTCTAATATTACTTGGTGAAACCATTTCTATTATGAAAAACAAACAAACATTGAGGTGAAAAATTACACCTAAAAAACTGGAAGGTACCTTAAATGGAAACAACTAGCCAAGACTCTCATCAAAGAAATTACTTTTTCATCTTTCATGAAAGAAAGGAGGTATTTATAAATCGAATTCCAATTATTATTCATTCATCTAAACAAATGGTAAGAACCCTCAGCCATCATTGAAACAATTACAAATTTAATCCCTGATAAAAAGTAACTTCTCCTATGCTGGGCAGATAATCTGATAAATGTACTTTATATTAGGGGATTATGCTTAAATTATAAAATAGCACAAGTATGGGGAAAAAAACCATAGTATTTTAACTCCCTCAAAATGCTGCAACTTCACCAGGGACACAACTGCTTTCTCATTGTCACCCATACAAATCAAAAGTCCAGTGAGGTGAGTGGAATTACCCAGACATAAAATGGAATAAAATGCTGCTAGTAAACACATAGTTATTTCTCGTTATTGACTTTTAATATTTTAAACAGGAGAATATAATTGTTCTTTCTGAGTGGTGTCACGTTCTGTTTGTCCCTATACCACTGATTTGCAGTTCAACAAGTTTATTCTTAAGCAATATTTCTGAGTACAGTATTAAAATATCAACTGGTACAAATCAGAGTTACAGCTAGATCAAAGCAAAGGCAGAAGTATGGTGTTATGCTTATTTACATCATCTTAAAATCTTGCTTTGCCATAGTCCTTGCTGCAAAAGAAAAGGTTGATATCTGTGAGTCAATCCTTAAATACCAACCAGTGTAAAGTTTTAAAAGTCTATCTGTGACAAGGACACACAAAAATGACACACAAAATTTTTTTGAAAATGTTCCAAAGTATCTCCATGAAAAGATTTGTGGCACTTAAAAGCTTTTGACTGCACAGCAACATTTACCTGCAACTGAAACACTTCTGAAGCCTGAAGTTGTTTTTGTTGTATTTTTCAATTTTCCTTTATGACAATGCTATTTCATACAGCTTGTTTAGATTTAGAGCACCTCATTCAAGACCAGCTCCACCTACTTTTTCATCTCTGCTTATACCAGTTTTGTTGTTAGAAAAACACAAATGAATCTGCATGAGTTTAGTGCATGACTCGTTTCCAGCAAATCAACACACATACTTTCAATTTGTTATGCATGAGAGATGTGTAAAACTATAGAGATTTGGGGCTCTGGAGAACAAAATAAGCAAAATACGTAAGCATCGTAACTAAATCACAACAGAAGTTAATTTTAACATACAGACTGTATAATTAATTCAAAAATATCAAAACTTTAAAGCTATCAGAAAACATTCTCGACTGGTTCTTGGCTGTCCTAAGAATTTACTGTACAACTGTTGTCCATAGGGGCCAACCTGTGCTACAGAGGTAGAATGTGCAGTTCAAGCAATGCTTCCACTCCTTCCCAGCACCCTTCTTCTTCCCCCAGTCCCTGGATTGAGATGCTGCTCATTTCCTTTGCATGGCCCTGTCCCACTGTTTGGAAGTTATGGGTGTCACACTGGGTGTTACGGGCAAATAAGGCAACAAAACAAAACCCCCAAAGACCAAACTTTACCCAAACGTCTTCCAAAACATGGATACGAATAAAGTAAGGTAAAAATTCCTCAATACCCAATGTCTTCTGTGATAATTAAACATTTGCATTTTTACAATCTCTGACTCTACATCTATCAAGTCAAAGAATAAAAGTACAAGTACAAAAACAAGAGAAAAGACATCAGCAAGAGTAGACACATCTGACTAAAATAAACCCAAAAATTCCCCCCCAAATTTAAAATAGTTTAGTAGGTTACATGTTAAAAAAAAGACACATTAAAAAAAAATACAGTTGCATTTTCAATTTTTAACAGGAAAACAGTGCAGTGGGACGAATCCACACTGTTCCAAATTGGGCAACTTTGGGGACTTTTTTATTATAGTATTATTTTTATTTTATTTACAATACTTTTTTATTTCACAATTTGGCCAGTATAAAAAGGAGTTCAACTTTCTGAAAGTAGTCTGAATAATAAAACCACAAATTAAACATTCCTAATGTAGTTCACTCTGCTGCCAACTTCTGCCAACTAGTGTAACAGATAATAACAAAGTTGAAATTAAAAATAAGGTTAAAAACAGGGTCGCTTTGGTTGTCTGGGGTTTTTGTTTCTTTTTTTTTTTTTTTTTTAATGCCTGGGTTTTGGGGTTTTTTTTAGTTTTTGTTTTCTTCTTTTTTTTTTTTTTTGCTTTACCATCTTCCAGCATCCTCCACAGAACTTTTGAGAAACAAGACATTTCTTTTGAATCAGATATCCATTATCAATTTGGACAGAGAGCGTCTGAACCAGTATTATCTGCAAATGATTTATGAGGGCAGGTATTTCTCTACCTGAACATTTTAGTGAAACCATAAATATCAGTAGCGACAGAGATTCAAAGAAAAAGCCTTGGAAAGTATTTTATATGGGAAGTTAGTTTCATCTGATGAAAATTTTAATTCACTATTTCTGTATTTTTAAAGAGCTTTCATGTTAGCCAGGTCTATCGTTCCTCCTTGCTGATATTTTCAACATACTTAGTATAAATACTTACCTATTAATAAAATCTACTGAACTGAGCCAACTGATCAGAGGTCTTCCTGCTGACATTAACTAAGAATGCATTTAAGTCTGAACTGCTGCTCAGAAGAAACAAGTACATCCAATATAGCACTGCAAAACCAGCATTTTAAATTGTTCATGAAGAATTTCCTCAAAAACCCTGAGAGAAACAGTATCCCCTTTTCTGTAGGGCAACCACCAACACAATGAGTAGCAACAGGCCATTTACCTTTGGGACTTGTCCATCTCCTCCTCTCTAAAATGGTGTCAGTAATTCCTTCTCCTAAATGGAGAAGGATGGTTTTATACAACAGCCCTATGTGGAGTACCTACCTCAGAAAGAACTATCCATATTCAGGTTGCTTGGCCTTCCCTTGCACATGCTGCTCAGACCATGAGAATATATTGGAAGCACCATACAGAATTATTGATTAAAGAATTCAAAACCATTTTAATGACTATTTTGATTTATATTACATTATTTTCAATTTCCAACATAGTCTACTTTGTGAAAAAGATAAAAAGAAAAAAGGAGGAAAAAAAGCTTGTTCTCTGTGGAATTGATTAATTGTTAATTTCTTCTAGATGAAATTCATATATTTCTGAGCTTCTTTTTTACCCTTTTCTTATTTCTGTTTATTATTTCTATTCATTTATTTCTCAATTATTATTATGTGGACCAAAAATAATAAAAAATAAAAATGTCTTTATAAATTAAAATGGAAAGAATTATCTTTTATAATACTGTAAACATGTTCAGTTGAAGTAAATGTTAGGGAAATGCATGTACCTACTAAAATTAAATTGTATAAATAGAACTTTACAGGTGTGTTTTAATACACTGTCTTCATTAGGACATTTTGATACTTATCTAAGTGTCAGCTGGAATGCACATATGCTGGATCACACCCTGTATTTATTGTTCTAATAATAATCTATTAACCATGTTTTCTACCAGAAGATTTCAAAATGTTGGAAATATAAAATTAAATTAAGTATCCAATCTTATTAACATATGAAGTTAATATTAGCCTTCTTTCATGGTTATTAAAAACAATATATCAAACCTAACTGAAAGTCCATCAGTTTTGTGAAGCTTGGGTTGGGCTTGATGTTGGAACTTCACTTCCAATGTATTTCTAATCCACTGGTGAAGCCCTTTACCAGTGAAAACCAGATCATAAAAAGCCAGAACAGGGAAATGGAAAATCAAAGTCAAATTTAAGGCATCAGGGAGCTGGCCAGTGTTACAGAGGAAATAACTTAGTATTCTCGTTTTTTATACTGTATTTTTATGTCTGAAAATTTACCTGGTTTTCATGTGAATTATTTTAAAAAGTGGAGAAAATGGAGTTGTGTCTGCTCTGTATAATAAAGATAACAGGTGCAACATGTTTATGATTTTTTAAATGTGTAGTAAGTACTATACTTAGCTACAATAGCACAATAAACATTGCCCAAGTAATCCAGGGAAACAACTTTAACCACAGTGAAGACCCCATTAGGAAGACATTCAAGATATAACTCAGATTTCCTTTCTCATATTTACTCTGTAAGGGATCATACATGGAATCCACTCTGCTGGGTGTAGAAGAAGAGTTCATGAAAGGCAAGAGGAGCCCACAGGCCTTTCACACCGTTTTCCAGCTCATTGCTGAATGGTGTGTTCATCCCAGAGACTAAATCCTTCCTGTCAAAATATGAAGGGCTCTGTCAGGACTGGTAATTCAGGGCAAGGAGGAGGAGGGAGGAATTAAATGACCAAGAATTGCTACAACAAGGGTGTAAAGGAAAGAAGAGGCTGCCACTGCAGTGTGAATACACAGAAATACTTAGAACATCCCATAGATAGCAATACTGGAAAAAATCCTACATTTTACTAATGTACAACTATGCCATGACACAAATACATAAAACAAATTAAAATAAAATACAAGAACTGCCAGGAAAAAAAATTCTCTAAGTACAGCTATAAATAACCATATTTACGATTGATGAGTTTTGCATGGCCCTATAAAATAGGTATTATGATACACAGGATTTTAGCAATATAGTTACTAGACTGAATAGGAAACCATTTTCCATCAAATTACTGCCTCTTTCTCCCCTAAAAAGTATCTGACTAAAGCAGAGATAATGTAAAGTTCAGCTATCAAAAATGGCTTCATTAAGAACTTTAATGAAGCACATGGGAGCCATTTATTGACTTCTCAACTATTAAGACATAGCATTATTACTGCTTTAACAGTATTTCCATTTTCATTTAGGAAATAACTAATCAAGGGATCAATGTACCAAAGACTTTATTTTCTCTCCCATGGGTCACTGAAAGTACATTTTTTAAAATGCAAAAAACGTAAAGGCAATTCCCCCTAGTGCCATATCACATAAGCAATTTAAAGAAATAACAAGGAATGCTAAAGGTCAATGGCTCCTGATCTAAGCCATGTTATAAAACAAATGAAAATTGTTCATGGTAATTCTACCTTTCTGGTGGAAGTAAGAGATCGCTTTCACATCAAAGAGGCTTACCTCCGAAGTATGCAAAGCACCTCCACCCTGACCCGCTGTCAACCTGTGAGACATTTCTATTTCTCAGCCTTACTTAGAATGCAAACTACTGTTTTCCTGGTAGTTCTCACAGCTCCACTTCCTTTGAGGTACAGATGTGTAGCCAAAGAACCCAATCAGATAACACCCATTTACATATTTATAAAGTCTCCTGTAAAATCTCGTATCAATTGTTGCCACTATATATAGCCCTTTCAAAGTATCTTGTGGGCACAAGCGCTCCACTGCACTGCTCCCTTCAGGAGTCCAGATATATCGTATAATGTGATTTCAATGTAAATGTGGCCCATCACACAATCATACCACTTCACAAACTCTTTTCTGCTGGGGTAGCTTAAATCTAAACACACTCAAGCAGCTTGCTGCACTGGAGCAAGATTTCCTCCACATAAAAAAAGTCAAAACCCCCAACACAACAATGCCAAGGAAAAAAAAATCTGAACATTTTCTGCAGAAAGATGGGCCGTCTCCAAATCCTTGTGCCCTATCAGACAAATTAAAGTAAATCAAGCATGAAATGAAGCAGAAGAGCCCCGAGATAAGGCTCCTTTAAGTCGTTTACAGATTAGGATAGAGAGAGGTGCATCTGGTCTCTGGCAGTGAAGGAGGCCAGTTTCTCATCTCACAATAGCAGCCTGTGTATAGGATTACCTTACCTTGTCACTGACAAGGGAAAAAGCGCCTGCAAAATGTCTCTAACTAACTTCCTAATGTTCCCAGCTAAGTTCTCTTATTAAAGTATTAACTGTTACAATGATAGAAATAAATTTTGATAAAACAAAATAAAAACAGACACCAGTCTGATTTATGAGCTGGTCAGACACTGATAAACTGGAGGCTCTGCTACCAGCAGATGAGCCTCTTCGCTTATCAGTCAGGATTTCACTGCTAGAGACAGCAGATAACTTCCCAACTGGAATTAGGGATTCAGTGAACTGTGTGTTACTGGTCAGACTGGTGCTCCAGCAGCACCTAAAAAGGCCTCCTGTGTTATCCGACGGGATTTTGTGCGGCATGCAGTGAGATGTTTCCCTGCTGGACGCGACGGCTGAGCTCAGAGGGCTGCACAGCTCATGGGTAAACTGGTGCTCCTGCGGTGGCAAACCAGCCTCCCTCCTCTTATCAGCTTCTACAAATTGCAGGCCTGCCTTCCTGCCTTCCTTCCTTAGGAAGACGTGTCTCTCCTGCAGCGCCATCGTCCACTTCTGCTTCTCCTCTGCGGCCTCTGCACCACAAAGGCCAAACCAAACCAGCGTTCCCAAGGGTGCCCAATTCCCCTGATTCCCCTGATTCCCCTGGCTCCCCTGATTCCTCTGGCTCTCCTGTTTCCCCTGAATCCCCTGGCCA
Organism: Catharus ustulatus; assembly: GCF_009819885.2. NCBI lineage: Eukaryota > Metazoa > Chordata > Aves > Passeriformes > Turdidae > Catharus > Catharus ustulatus. Next base: position 141,756,019 of record NC_046221.1, on the reverse strand, counting down.
CCCTGATTCCTCTGGCTCTCCTGATTCCCCTGGCTCCACTGATTCCCCTGGCTCCCCTGATTCCTCTGGCTCTCCTGATTCCCCTGGCACCCCTGATTCCATTGGTTCCCCTGATTCTCCTGGCTCTCCTGATTCCCCTGAGTCCCTGGCTCCTCCGATTCCCCCAGCTCCCGTGATTCCCCAGATTCCCCTGGCTCTCCTGAATCCCCTGGCTCCCCTGGCTCCCCCGATTCCCCTGGCTCTCCTGATTCCCCTGGCTCTCCTGATTCCCCTGAATCCCCTGGCTCCCCTGAATCCCCTGATTCCCCTGGCTCCCCTGATTCTCCTGGCTCCCCTGATTCTCCTGGCTCCCCTGATTCCCCTGGCACCCCTGGCTCTCCTTGCTCCCCTGATACCCCTGGCTCTCCTTGCTCCCCTGAATCCCCTGATTCCCCTGGCTCTCCTCATGCCCCTGATTCCCCTGGCCCCCGGTGGCTGTGCCGCCCCAGGACAGCAGCACCAGCCTGGTAGGGTCTCTGCTGACAGCAGCCTCCCCTCAGAGCACAGAGGCCGTGGGATGGCTCTGGCACAGCCCCAATGATGGCTGCACAGGCCCACAGAGGTAAGGCGGTCCTGGCAGTCTCCCCATCCCATACATTTCCAGCCCACCACGCTGGGTACCTCGTAACTGGGACAAGAACACCTGCTCAATGACGCCGTGCTGGAGGTGTCCTCAGTGCTGCTGCGGTGAGCTGCCCTACAAATGCAATGACTACTCATGCTGGGAAGACACCTCCTAGCCTTCAAGAAACCAAAGCAGAAATCAAGCAAGTTATTTATTAAGAAAGCAGGTAGATGCAAGCCATCACATACTCATAGCTGAACATGTACAATACTTCAAAAGTAGCTAAGTAACAAATAAACTTTAAAAAAATTAAAAACATTGGTCCCTGCTTTATGATTTCCACCTTTTAGATCTCCTTAATACCAAAAAAATATATTTTATCAAAAATAAGATAATCTGGATACCAAAACAGCAGCATTAAAAAGAAAAAAAAATTATTTGCTCCTAAGAGAGATTTTATATAACCTTTTCTTATACAAAGAATAAAGACCTACAGGCTGTCTAATTCCAATGCCAATGTATGTTCTAGGTATGAGGATGAAAACATGTACTATGCTTTTTAATTTACTGCAGGTCTAGAATGAAGAAAAAATTCCCAGCATTACAATACCATAAACAAGTACTAGATCAAGATTGCACTTTTACCCTCACACCTCTACAGAAAAGGTGCATGTGCACACTTATTTCCCAAATGAGAATACTCTAAAATAGACCTGAATATTTGTTACTGATATTCAAAGGCAGAAATGACCCAAAAAGCAGAATATAATTCTACTGAACTAATCCAGAAAGAATGTAGGGCAGGATAACAGCAAGTATGAAATTGTCCTTCAGGCTTTAACTGTCAGACCCTAAATCGATGGTGCTTCAGGGAATCTTCCTAAATATATGAAAAAGGAAGGCAGAAGGCACTGCACCTCAGCCCAGACAGAGCACCTTCTCCAACCAGCCCTTCACACCACCCCGAATCCCTAACATTTTTCTTGTTTTTTTGGAATATTTGCAAGACTGTCTCCAGCTCTGCATAATATTCCACCCAACTGAACTGAGGTGGGTCCTGCCTCTCCAAAGCTGCCTACACTCAGACTCCTTTGATGCAGTGACATCCCCTTACTGGCCTTGCACGCTGCACACTATAGAAGGTTTTGAGGACTGGAATTTTATTTTCTTTCTGAAGGCTATTTCACTGCCTTTTCATTTGCCAGGCATCACTCACTCCTATGAAAATGAAAACAATGCCATATTATCACCCACAGATCTCACAAATGAACCTATGTTACAAACAGGACAGGTGGATGAAATTATGCATGGAAACACTCCCACAGGAGGGAATTTTCATCCTTTGGAAAGACTGTCTGAACAAGGGAAATGAAATTTTTTTTACTCACTAACTGTCGAGAGCAATTTCAATGGGCCCCAGCACTTTCAAGCACAACCCCTCCTTCTCAAACAAGACGGATGAATTTCTGCTTTCTGAAAAATGTCAGCTCTCATTTCATTCATTCTTACTTGCATTTTAAATATACACTGCAAAACTGCATCAGTGCAGTACCTTATGCTGACAAATATGAAACCATGATGAAAAATTATAAACTAGTGTCTTATTCTGCCTGCATTTTGTATGAATGAATAATCCATAAGGTAGAAGAGCACACGATCTCTCTGCAAAATGAACACACCTGATTTGCAGCTGCCACTCTTTTTGCAGGTACACACACCAATGACATGTGAAGGCACTGAGAAATACAAATGTGATCTACCTGTGTTTTGCACTCATTTATTTACACAAATTTTAATGTTTGCAAAAATATGCAGAGGACTTGGGGCAGAGGAGAAAAAGAGTATTTATTTGTACCCTAAAATTATTCTCAGTGAAATTTAGATAATAATTCTCTTCTGTGCAAAGAACACATCCACATCTGTGACCAATTGACAATGTCTAACAAGCACTCACTGTTTGCCACTGTCAAGTAATAAATTAACTTAAATTATGGCAAAAAACAAGCATGTTTTATTCTATTTATTAATACTGTGAGAAAGTGATGTTGTACTACTCCTATTTTTGTAGCAGACTCATAAAATTCTTATGACAAATTTTTGTTACCTTGTTGTATGAGAAATATTCAAAACCATTTCACATTACACTAAAACTGCAAATATTGATCTATAGAAGGGTTACTTTTTATTCAATAATGTACTGTATTATGTAACATAATTTTATGTAAGTTCCTTTAAAAGCTGTAATGCTGAAATTTTCAAAAGCATTTTCAAATGTGACAGTTCTTCTAAAATATACATGCAAGCCAGATTCTTAGTGCTATATATGACCTAGAACATGGTGTTTTTTATAAAAAATAAGGATATTAGTGACTCAAACTATATGAGTGACAACTATATGAAAATCACTTCTTTAGTCCTAATAAAGAGTGTTGATTTCTTTATATTACATTGCTGACTAACTAATTTTAGATTCTTATGAAAAAAAAAGGAACTGCAGCAGTTCTAGATTCATCAATAGTTTTGATCTTTACTAGTCAGTGTTAATAGTGTGTTAAATAATAAAGTGCAATATAACCCATCTTAGGAATAAGTGCAAGATGGTACTTTAGCCTGGTGGCCTCCACCAATAACCGAAAAGAGCATTATACAGTTGTCCCATTTTACCATGAATTAAACTGTTCCTTTGACCACCATCATAATTTTCCACTCTCAAAATACTCAAAAGCAATGAGGAAAGTTTCTTATCTGACACGCCAAAACGAACTTCCCAGATTAATGGATTCTGAAAATACAAAATGCTGCTATACCTTCCATTTTCTAAGTGTATTACCTAGCACAAAACTTCTGTTAAAAGATCCTCAAAGTCATAGGGATCTGCAAGACAAACACAAACTTTCTCTGATGGTCTAGTATACTAAAGACAGATGAAAATATATGTTGGCTACCTTAGATATCAAAATGTCACCTATACTGAGTTTTCTGTGACCAGTACAATGCAAGTTAGTGCCATGCTGCAGCCAGTACCACATTCAACCACAGAGACTCCCCCCTTCAACAGGCAGGTGCATTTTTATAGCTGGATCTGTAAAGTTCATAGTCAAAATGAGTGAAGAGCAAGAGTTCAGTTCACACTCCAGGGTCCATGAGATGCCATATGCACTTATACACCATTAATGTACTTCATGTAGGATTAATTTTCAATTATTTATCTCTAACCATTTATGAAACAATTTAATGATCTAGCCAGGGTAACCAGAATCCATTTTAACCCTATGAAACTCTTGCTATTCCTTAAAAACATTGTATTAGAGCTACAGAAAGTATTCAGACACTTCATAAGGATAACTGAACTATTAATAGTCATGAGCTTAAATTCATTGACTTATACCATAAAGCAGATTTATACTGACTCTCATGCTTCCAAACAAAAACAATACAGTGGAATACAACTGAATGCATGATCAGGGTGTATTGAACGCTGTTCCTGTATGGCAGATCTGATTTCACTGAAGCTGGTCCAAACAAGAGATCTTTGAAGGTCACAAACTGTTACCAGCAGTTTTAGGAAGCTAAGTGTGCAGAGGATGAGTAAGTTTGATAGACTATATAAGTTCCTACCTTTAACTCGGCAACACATGCAGCAATGTAAGAGAAGGAAGATTTTTTTCACCATAGTTTGTCTTTCTTAAGTTCTTGTGTCAAAGTCCCAAGTAAGTTTGACCATTCTGAACGTACATCTACCTTGCATATTGTTTGTGGGACACAGAGGTATTTAAAGTAGCATGAACATGAAGCATTGTAAGTTGTATAAACAATCTAACTGGGGCATCACAGAGCTATGAGGATTAAGTTAGTTTTACTCATGCCTTCTTTCTTATTTTTTCCCTAACTTAGCCACACCTAATTACATTAAAACCATTGTTATTTAGCTAAATAACAATTCTTCCCACATCAATTTCTGTTTCTTAGTATAGTATTATATGTATATAAAATGAACTTAGTATATGTTTCTTAGCATGTGTATCTGATTACATTGCAAATATAGACAGTGTAATGTAAAGTAGCTGAGAGAACTGCTCAACAGAAAGACATGGAAAGACTGAGGTAGGTAAAATGACAGATTATTATGAACATTCAGGAAGGCTCACTTTTAACTGCTATTGTTCAAGATCCTCTTAAGCTGATCTAAGACATGATCATCTATCCCACTAGTGCCTCTATACATTTTTCATGCCAGGCAGACTAAAATTTTTTGTTAAAATTCATTCTACACTTTTATAAACCCATGTATGAAGGAATCCAGACTAAAATACTTATGATAAATAGTTCTGAAGACAGTCCATCAGCCTTGAGTTCAGGACAGGAACAGAAACAACAAGCCTCTCTGTGCCAGTGCTTGATCCTTGCTGGATGAAGCATGTACTTTTCACAGTAGAAACATTAAACTCTATTTCAGTTCAAATAAAACAATACACAAATTAAATAAAATGAAGAATGAAGCCCTTAAACCTTCAGTTGCTCTCTCAGTTGTCTCTATAATAACCCTTAAAAAGCACAATAACCAGTATTATTATGCTAAGCAGTACCTATTCATATAGCAGCATCCACTGCTTTCCTCCATAAGCTCAGGGTCTTAGAAACACTTGAAAATCTACAAATACTTGTTTTAACAGACTTACAAATATATTCAAGTGATCTTGACTATACAGTCACTTGCAGCAGTGAAGCCTTTTCTATCTTTTCTATACTTTTTCTGTCTGAAAAAATCGTCATGCAACTATTGTTCAACAAAGAATTGTTGGCTATTTTCACTTGAAAGACACAAGTTTATTTCCCCCGCAACTCTTTCACGCACTTATCGGTAAAAAAGATTGTCTCATATTCTCTCTTTGCACAGATTGCATATTTAATGCCAATCACTTTACTAATTGCTCCAAAGTTAAAATGAAACCTACATTTATAAAGGTAGATGAGGGTTCACTTATTCCTTGCTCTCAGGGCTCTGATGCTTTAAGAAGGGTAAGAAGGGGAGCAGAAGACTGAAAAAAATTTCAAAAAACGTTTAGTTTGAAATATTCTAATTCCCATTAGAAGCATACAACTACTTTATCTTTCTTCTTTTGCCATTAATTACAAATAAATTCATCTTTCTCTTGTGAAGCCTGAAGTTTGTTGTTGTTGTTAGATGAGTTGCATTCAAACTCCAACAAAAAAGATGAAGCCAACATTGAAATTCATCTCACAGTCCAGAATTTACTTAACGGCCAGCCTGTGCGCTGTGATAAACGGAATGATGATCCGGCAACATGTCTTTATCCATGGTTTGCTTTAATTAACGCTGGCTTGTTTGTTGAAAAGATGATTAATATGCCAATGAAAATTGCATAATTGAATACCACAACACTGGCACAATCAGAAAGACACATGCAGTTTTTTGATTAACATTTATTATTATTATTATTATTATTATTATTATTATTATTATTATTATTATTATGTGTTTTAATGTACTCTTCTCACTACGAAATCATGCAATTTTTGACCAAGAGGTGAGGAAATGCCAGGTTAAGTGCAAGATCTTCTGTGGGCAAGAGAAAAAGATACGATGCAATTTAAGCACGAAGAAATAGTTACTTGGTCAAGCAGCCATTTTTCCAAACTCAAAACAGAAGCAAAGCCACCTCAGAAAAAGGAAGTACAGAAAAAAATAACAAGCCATTAAAAAAGCATGAACACAAACATAAAAACAAAAAATGGCAAAGACCTATAAGCAAAAAGTGTGAAAAATACAAATATATTCAGTATGACAAGAATTAGTATGTGAAAAGTGGATGAAACATTTTCTAAGGAACAGGATTTAGAAGAAACTTCTACTGGAAAAGCACCACATTAACAAAGCACTATGGGAAAATCCCTTTCCAGAACTTCACCTGAACAATTGTACTAACTGCAGTTTATTAACATATTCATCTGGTTAATTTCATATTATGACTGGCAGAAGAGCAACAATTAAGTCCAGTGTTTATTTTATCTATATTGTTTCTTTCATTAGTTTTCCTCTATTTACTTATCCTTACCATCCAACTTAAGGCAGATGTTAATGCTATTTAACACTGACTCTTATGCAAAACCAGATTTTAAGGGCCAGGACCATCCCTTTTCTTTACAAAACTGAATTCAGTCTTGCATACAGATTCAATGGGCTATATGATAGTTCTGTAAATACTTTCTATTCTGGAAATAAGCTAATAGTAAATTGACAATTTTTGAGCTAAGGTAAGACAGAAATCTTTCCAGACTTTTCCCCCAAAATTAGCATCTACTGACTTCATACTTTCTTCAGTGCTTTAAGCAGGCACAAGAATTTTCTGATAACTGAAGTTCCATTATTTAGATTAATAAACACTTGCAGAGGATAACACAAAGCAAATACTGCTGCACCTTTACTATAATCAAATAAAACAGCAAGGAAAGATTCCCACTTATTTCTTTCTACAAAAAAGCAGCACAAATATTAAGATTTCTCCAAGAATTGCTTTTCAAGGATCCTCACATTGTCCTTAGATGGATGATGGGAAAAAGGAAGGAGAAAACTCCCACAGGAAGAGTCGTGTGCTCCAGCTGCAACCTTTAATGACTCCTGTGGGTCTAAAGAGACCAAAGGAGGCACTGCATGCCTCTCAGGAATCCCAGATAACACGCGATTCTCAGGACAAGTAGGGAGAGCTCAGCTGAGTAGGTAAGACAGCCTGGAAAAGCATGACTGCCAGTGAGGGTAGGAATCCATTCCTCCTGCCTCCTGCTTTCTCCAAAGGAAAATCGTCCATTCTCCCCAGTGCCTCAAGCAGAGATTCCTCAATGCTTTGCTTTGAAATTAATATATTTGTAGAAAAATCCTACGTAAAGTAAGCATGTCGGAGACACCCAAAACTCACAAGATTTCTAAGCAAGAGGCTCAGCAAGGTCTCTCCCAGCCTACCTGTGGCTTTGGGAGACACTGAATTTCCAGTCTGTAGTTTAGCTTGGGGGTTATTTAAACTCCTCATTTTGCAACTCAGTAGCTGCGAAGTACTGGCAGGACAAACAAGATGAAAGTTTTGTTTTTGAAGAGGCACAAAGGAGCCACAGAAGACACTATTGCATTTCCTCATTCTACTGTTCTTAGGATAACTAGAAAAGATCCTTCACCTTATGAGGTGGACAGTTTTTGTCAGTTTCTACAACTAAGAAAAAAGAAAAGCTATCCTATTAATTAGAGTCAGAGAACTACATATATGGTAATTTCACGATTACAAGCTGCACCGTCTTGACCAAAATTTTGCTCCCACACCGGAAATGCGGCTAATACTCAGGAGCGGCTAATATGTGAATAACTTTCTGACATTTCCAACCCCGGAAGCGCAAACCGAGTCAGTGCAAACTGCCAAGACGAGTACCTGCCAGTAAAACCCGGTATTTACGCGGTTGTTACAAATTGGTTACTGTTTTGCAGGCAGCGGGGGGGGTGAGTGGTGGGGGAGCTCCCTCCTGATGGCCCTGCGGCTCGGGGGGAGGCAGGGGACTCCCATCCCCGCGTGCCGCCGCCGTGGGAGCAGGGGGGCTCCATCCCTGCCTCCCACCACTGCCGCGGGTGCTGGCAGTTTCTGTTCCCCCCTGCCACCGCGGCGCAGCGCCAGGCTGGGGTGAGAGAGCCTAGCAGCGGCGGTGGCCGGCCCCGAGCGGCCCTGCCAAGCGGCAGGGCCACCCAGCCCCGTCAGCAGCCCCAAGCGGGCCCAGCCCGCACGTCCCGAGCCGAGCCAGTAAACCCTGCCATGCCATGATTCTGTTACTATTTGGCAACTTTGTTGCATGCGGGTCCTCGCTGCGAACGACAGAGTGGCTTATAATTGGGTGCGGTTTGTGTATGGAACAAAGAACGAAATGTTTGCCAACACCCGGCGATGCGGTTTATAGTCAGTGCGGTTTGTAAGTATGAAATTACTGTACTGAAAAACTGTCCAAATGGGAAAAAATATTACGTAATTGCTTGGGAAATATTTGATTGCTGAAAAGGTACAAGCATTTTAAATGAAACTATATTAACAATACTTGATCAAAACCCAAATATATTAGAAAACAGAATATCTGAAGATAAGTTCATTCTTGAGTATAAATTCACGACAACAGCAACCATCCTTCAGCTTTCAAAGAATATAAAAACATCTGAGGGGGATTATCTAGGAAAGAGTGAAGCAGCTGGAAGTGCTGGGGATCCACCCTGCACAACTATACCAGGAGACGCTTGGCGCTATCCAAAAAACTGCCAGGGAAAATACTACATTGTCCACCATGGGACCCATAAACAGATCAATCTTTTCAGTTTATCTGATAAAGTAATCTTGCAACTTGATTGTTTTCCACAAATCTTCAAGTTATAGCGTCACCACATTAAAACTTTAAGTTATAATAAATATCACTGTTCATATCACTCCAGATTGTAGAGACACACATTGCAATTAGCTTAACTGCAGACCATTTCTGCTGTCCTGAACCTTTCCAGGCATAAATCAAACAGGTCTTTTTTCTATATTTTTTATTAAAAATGAGTATTTAAAAATATAACAATGTTCAGCTCTCTAGCTAAAAAAATTGAGTTTCATTTTGTTGCCTTTTGATCCACCTTACTTTCAAAGTAAATAAAAGAGTTTACCTTTTTATTTCTCAGAGTTCTTCCTAAGAACTTTAAGCCTTCTGTAGGGTTGCAAAGGAAGTAAATAGATATGATAAGGCAGGTATATGTAAAAATATGATCATCAAGTGTAGTAATTAACATTCCTCCACTTAAGGAACCAGAGAGCATCCAATGAAACACTCAAACAGCAGATTTAAAATACAAAAAAAACCAGGTTATTTTTCTACCCAACAGCAGGGCAAGATGTGAAGGCCAATGCTTTAGAAATAACAGAAATTCATACAAGCAAAGTTCATCAAGTTTATCAAATGTAAATGTAATGATATAACTATTGATGAAGGAAGATGAAAATTGCAGAATATCAGAAGACAGGTAGGTATAATAGAGGAAACACCACTGTGTGCTGTGTACTTATCACCTTTCCCAAATCATCCATCATGGCACTGCCACAGATACAATTTTAAGTAGTTCATGGGCACCCAATACAACTGTAAGATATTTCTTCTGCAAATTCAATGTACTGAGTATTTTAACATTTTCTAAAATTTTTTCTTCTACAGTCTTCAAACACTATCATTCTTTTCCACATTTTTTTTCCTTTTATTTCCCAGTATTTCTTTTCCTATGTCAAACCTAGAACACAAGTGGTTCAGTCTCATTGCAACAGAAGACCAAGATTTTGACTCCTGATTAAATTTTGGGCAACCAACTTTTTCCTTATAAGTTCCAAAATCTCTTTCCCAACTTAGTTTTCCCAACTTATTTTAATAACTTTAATCACATACTTAAGTAAAGACAAATAACAGAACAGATCCATTTATATGAACAAATCTATTTATACCACTGCCAGATGGTGCCCTTAAAAGTCAATACTTTATTATTACAGGAAAACCTTTTGTTTATGATTTTTATGCCAGATTCAGTCCAAGTGCTTGTGCCCATATATATGGTAGTTTGAATTAATGAGGTAGAGAGTATGGTTTCATGAGGATCAGATGTTTTATTAAATACAAGTATCAGATTTCTTCTTTACTAACGTGTAATTCAGTATTTAAATATCCAATATATATTACCTAGGGTCTCTCTACTAGAGATGTGTGTTTATAATTTATGATACTAAGTTCATCTAGAGAACAGACTGTGAACCATGAGGACATATGAATTTCTCTGACTTGAAAAGAGCTATTTTCTGAGTAACTGCTCACTAAATCAGTGAGGCACTGCCCATGCAGCCTTACTGGTTTCTGGACTTTTCTTTCCAAATATTTTGTTTGCCCCCTTTCCTGAAATACAAACTGAATTGTAGGTCAGGTTAATAAAATTAATTACTTTATTCATCTGTTCAATAATTTCCTTAAAAATTCTAAAGCACATTGCCATGTTTGTGAATGCTACCAATTTATAATATTTCTCTGCATCTTCTTCTTTCTTGTATCAATCCCATATGCTGTTTTTTAAAGATTTACTTTAAAGAGAAATCATTTCCTTGTCACTAAAGGACTCATTCTTACAACTGTTCTAAAGAGGGCTAATGTTGTGCCAATACTTTAAAATCAAAAAGAAAATGACCTGGATAACAGACCTGTCAGTCTGATATTGATATAAGGCAAAGCAGTTTGAACAGATGATACAGAGCTTAATTAATAAGGAATTAAATAAAAGTAATTAAATTACTGCCAATCAACATATGCTTAGGGAAAACATCTTAAAATACTAACTTAGTGTTTTCTATTAACTATCGGTTAAATCATATGCCACCAGTATTACATTTACTCTTCTTTAAGGAATTTGATTTAATACAACATTGCATTTTAATTAAGGGTAAGATAACACAAGTAAAAAAAATAAAGCTTAGTAGAAACTGGACAAATGACAAATATGAACATTGTTAGTCACTGAGTGGATGTATTTCCAGCAAAGCCTGGAAAGCACTGGTTCTTGACTCTTTAGGACTTAACATAATTATGAATGACTTAGAACAAAGAATCAAATCATTTAATGATAAAGGCTGAGGAAAAGAAAGCAATTGGAGAGGACTAAATAATGAAGAAAACTGGTACAGGACAGCATAATAAGCTGGCAAATCTGGATACACTGCATGTGTGGGGTAATAGAGAAAAACAAAGTGCCCATGGGACCAAACAATGCAGGATATACCCATAGGGCAGGGGACTCACTTCTGAGAAGCAGTGGCTATAGAACAATGTTTGGGGACTCAGGCCTGTTATCAGCTGAACAGGATTTCCCAGCTGAGCACTGTAGCCAAAAGTGGAAAAGCACAGGAGCGAGGTCTACTGAAGACCAGCAATGGAGAGATACATCATGCTGAATATTAAGTTACCCTAGCATGGGTCTATTGTAGTTCTCTTCTCCTAGTCCCCAGAAATAAAGTTGTAAACTTTGAGGATATTTACTGGAATTACATTAAAATAATTAAAAGACCAGAAAAGATTTCATGTGGTAAAACAGCCAGGGAATTAAGTCTTCTAAGCATGCAAGAAAGAATTCTATGGTTTGACTTGGACATTCACATACACGAAAAGAAAATAAATACATGGTAGACTTCTTGATCAAGCAACCAATAGTATAGCAAAAATGTAATAAGGTAACTGAAAACTCCAAATAGGCAAATTTAGTCTTAAATAGACTGGATCAAATCAAACTATCAAAATTACAATGGGTTATTTATAGAAAATCTAAATTCAAAAGTTAATTTTCTCTACTCATCACTGGTAAGGTTACATCAGGAGTATTGTACCCAGCTCAGGACTTCCCCACACAAGACAGACATGGACATACTGAAGACAGTCCATCAAAGGGCCACAAAGATGATTAGTCAAAGGAGGACATGCTGAGAGACTTTTTAACCCAGGGAAGAGAAAACCCAGGGAAATCTCATCCATGCATACAAGTACTTGAAAGAATAATGTAAATAAGATGGAGACAGGCTCATTTCAATGGTGCCCAGTGACAGGACTAGAAACAATGGGCCCAAACTAAAGCATATGAGGCTGCCTTTGTATGTCAGGAAACACTTCTTCACCGTGATGTGACTGAGGGAGGGTTGGAGCAGGTGACCTCAAGAATTTTAGTCATTCTGTGACACCATGATTCTGTGATTTGGGCTCAGCTGGTACTGATTATTAGGACATCCTAAGCTTGGAGTTTGATAAGAAGGGGAGTATGCTAGGAACTCTGTTATTTAATGTCTTAATAAATGACCTGGAGGAAAGGTTGGCATGCAACATCATCAGATTTGCAGATGATGTCAAACTGGGACAGAATAAACGCAAAGGCAGCCCTGTCTGTCATTCAGAGCTGCCTAGGCAATCGGGATGAAAAGGCTTACAGGAACCTCATGAAACTTGACAGGGACAAATTTAATGTCCTGGGAATGAGAAGGAAGGAACCCTTGCAGTAGTACAGGCACTGCCCAGCAGGGTAACAGCTCTGCTGGAAACACCTGGAGGTGTTGACAGAAAGCTGAACATGAGCCAGCCATATGACCTGGCACCAAAGAAAGCCAACAGCTTCCTGGGCTGTATTAACAGGAGCACAACCACAAAACCAAGGGAAGTGATTATCCTCCTCTGTTTGTCAGATCACATCTGGAATACTATATTCCAGTCTTGGGAATTCCTTTGTAAGATGTTGACAAACTGAAACAGCCAAGAAAAAGACTCTTAAAATGGTGAGGGGGCTGGAGCAGATTGAGGGAACTAAACTTGTTCAGGCTAAATAAGAGAAGACTTCAAGGGGAAAGCAGCTTGCCATATTGAGAGAAGGTCAACATGAAGGTAGAGGCAGGCTCTTAACAGTGATGCATGCCAGGAGGACAAGAAGCACTAGACATGAATTTGAACAAGATTCAGAATGGATATGAATAGATACATTTTGTCATCAGAATAGCTAAGCATTTAAACAGGTTGTCCCACAGCACATGGAGTCTCCATACTTGGAGACTTTCAAGATCCAACAGGATAAAGACCCAGTCCTCCTGGTCTGATTCAGAGTAACTACACTTTGAGAAGAACAGATTAAAGATGTCCTGAGGTCCCTTCTAAACTGAATTATTATAGGTTAAAATATTGGTTTAAACATATGCTGCTCTTCAAACTGTAACTGAATTCTGCCCTAAAATATACCTTTTGCTTTACGGCTTGTCAAACTGAAAATTTTCTGCCATCTTTTAATTTATACATTTTATAAATATATAATTTCCCTTCATGTTTTACTTAGTAGACTTAGTTTCAAATAGTTTAGGTGCAGCACAAGTTTGGTTGCTTAAAGACACAAAAACAGCTGCCCACATAGCTGTTACTAAAGCAGAATAGTCAAGTTGAAACAATACCCTTAGGAGAAGGGAGATGATGGGAAAAATATCAAACACTAACACAATACTTTTAAGTTTTCCTTATTCTTCTCTGCAAAAGCATCAGAGAGATTGAAGAATAGAGCACCTCATTTAAGACTCCCTCAAATATGAGCTTTTAACAGACCATGAAACATTAGTTTGCTGTTTACATCAGCCTAATGAAAGAAGTGCCCTTCTATTTAAGGTAAACCACAGAAAAAGAAAAAAAAAAATCCTCTTTTACATTTTTCCAGTCTAGGATAACCCCTATAGTAAGTGATCATACAGCCTATGGTTACATGTAACAAATTTTGTGAACAAGCAGAATTATAAGTGACTCATGGCTACTGTGCTCACATGATTTATACAACTTAATAAAAGAAGCTCCAAGAGAAAATGAGACTAATATAATCACATAGCATCCAATATATAGAAAAGTGAACTGACTGCATCGTACATTAAATTAATGTCATGATAGAAACAATTCACTGGATGTCATTCCCTGGGGCCTCTGCCTTGGCCACTTGTCATGGCTTTTGGAAATATGTTCTACTTCACATTTTTAAGCCCTATGGAGACTATATCATCAAAGGTTCAGCATCAAACCAATTCATTGTTTTCATCTCAGGATATGCCCTGGTTATTTTGACTGAATGGGGCTCCCAAGATATAACAGCTGTGGAAAGATCCATGTCCCATGTTCCTTGATGACTCCGTACTTCCAGTGAGGCTCACAGTGCATGACTGTTTTTGTAATAAACAATAATATCATTACAAACATTAATTACATTGCCTCAAAGGCCCTAGGGAGTCATGCACTTACAAAAAGAGATGCAAATCGGAAAAAAATAAGAAAAAATTATCTACTGTTTTATTTTCCTTTAGATATACTATGATATGAATGTGATTTCCAGAGGTTTGATGACCTATCATCTGGAAAGACTGTACTGTAATTACATTGCTCAGTGTGTGCAGAGAAAAAAAGAAATCAAGCTACAGACACTTTAAGTTGGGAAGAAAGAACTCTGCTATTCAAATTTAGAGTAGCCTTCCTCCCTGTGTGACTTACTTGGTCATGAAGCAGCTCTGTACAAAAGTAGGAGGTAAGGTTTAGGACATCTTGACCATACAGATATTCTTAACGTTTTTCTTCCTGCACTGAAAGGAATCTTATGACATTTTATTGCCTTTCTGCTTTGTAAATTCTCAAAAAATAAAACCTTCCTATAACCTGTTCATAAACATTTTGGAAGTGTTTCTCTTTACTCTCAGAACAAACATGATTTGTTGACAGTGTTTCCTGACATTAGAGTTGGCCTTTCAATGTGCATTCCAACATATTTTATACAAAACAAAAATATTAAATATACATTTAAATATATTAGCCAGTTTTGACGTCTGAGGAGTAGAATTTGGCCCCAATTATATTTTCTTGTACTTAACCAATCTTATTTCACAATCCTGTAAATTAAAAAAATAACAACATAAATATTATCAAGTAAAATCAAATAGCCAACCCTACAGAAATCCTACTCTCTGACACTACTAACAAACCAAACCAGTTCAGTACAGAATGTGTGCATGTATTTTACTAAAATAATGAGCAGAATTCAAAATTAGCTGTTTAAATTGCACTTAACAGGTTAATTTTGGCGTGACATCTAAAAATTTGATGTCAAGTATATGCTCTACATCCTGGTTCTGTCCGCTGTAAACTGAGACTTGTTTCACGAGGTAAAATTATCCCCTTTCTTGTAGATAACTATCTTAAAATAGAAAGAGTAAAGGTGCTTATCTCACTTCATTGACTAAAGACTACCTTAAACTAACTTAGAGATTACTATATTTAGATAAGATAAAATTAAAAGGACTATCTATGCATTTCTTGTAATGCTGTTCTTACCTAGAGTTAAAAATAAGGAGAGATTTGAAGGGCAGCAAAATATACTTCAGTGGGAATATAGCCAGCAAAATTAAAATGAAAAAAACCCAAAACAAAACACAAAATGCAGTCTTAATAGTCAGAAACAACAGCAACTATGAACATTAAAAAAAGCTGAGGCCCTAATGGCCTTCTTTGGTTCAGGTTTTAATTCTAGGGTGTGTCGTCAGGCTTCCTCAGTTCCCGAGCTTAGCAGTAAGAGTCTACAGCACTATCTGCAGGACCAAAAGGCAGCATTTAAGCAACTGGACATACACATCCATGGGACCAGATGGGTTACATCCAAGGATGATGAGGCAGCTGACCAATGTCAGCTAAGATTCCATTCTCCATAGCTCTGAAATCCTGTAGCACCTGTGAAGAAGGAAGTTCCCCTATGACTAGAAACAAGCAAATGGTAGACCAAGCATTAAGAAAGGAGGAGGGTACTAAGGCGTTTTTAACCCAAACTACATGCCTGGGAATAGTATGAAGCAAATTCTCCTCTCTGCCATGATCAAGCACATACAATGTCAGAAGGTGGTTTGGAACACCTGGCACAGATTTACTTAAGGCAAATCATACCTGACCAACCTCACTGACTCCTATGATGAGATGACTGCCTCAGCAGGTGAGAGGGGACAGCAGTAGGTGTCACTGGACTTTCAAAAGGTTTACCACAGAGCATTCTCATGAACATATTGCTGAAATATTAATTTATGGATAAATTACCAAGCTGGTTGAACCACTGAATCAAAGAAATGTGAACAGTAGTACGAAGTCCAGTTACTAGTAGCATCTCTCAAGGGGCTATCTAGGGCCAATACTTTCTAACACAATTATTAATAGTCTGGACATTAGGAATGAATGCCCTTCAGCTTTGGAAATGTTATCAAATTGATGGGAGCAGCTGAGAGCCACTGGAGGGCACAGCTGCTGCTAAGAGACCATAACAACCTAGAGAAATGGGCTGATAGAAACCAAATAAAGTTCAACCGAGGCAAATGCTGAGTCCTGTACCTGGCACAGGTTGGGTCTCATGCAACAGCACAAGATGGGCACTGACCAGCTGGAAAGGAGCTTTGCTAAAAAGAATCTGTGAGAAGAGTATTTGGACTTGTATCCTCAGTGTGCTCCTGCAGCAGTGAAACCTGCCTGCATCCAGGGCTCTGAAGGAGTCTGATTGAGCAGGATATGCATAAACACACTGGGCTAAGTCTGGTAGAGGACCACAGGACTGCTAAGGGGCTGCAGCAAGAGGTGCTGAAAGACCTGGGAAGATCAGTGCTAGGACAGGGAGGCTACAGGCCTTTAACTGCTGTATGCAAGCATGTCATTGGAAGGTAAAAACAACACAAAGCCACTCTCCTACTGGAGATCATCAGGGACAAGGCAAGAAGAAACAAACAACCATTGCCGCAAGAGAAAATTGTAACAATTTCCACAACATGTGGTAGGCAAATATTAGAATAGCTAAGCAAGGAAATCAAATCTTGAGCACTGCTGAGGAAAACTTCAGGTTCTCCATTTTTTATGATCTTTAAACTCTGACAAATAAAGCCCTGAGCAACCTGATACAAGTCAGTCCAGCTTTGAGCTGGAATTAGACTAGATGAGCTCAGGAGGTACCTCCAATATAAATTACTGAATGATTCTAAATAGTATTATTCACAGTTATTAATTAATAAATATTAATTAATAATTGATACATTAATAATTAATGCATCCTCTTCCTGAAGGAGAGCTCTCCTGGATGAAAAAGTCTAATTACATTTAAAAAACATTATCAGTGAAAGGAAAATGTTTTGCATAATAATCTAAATAAAAAGCACAGCTTCACTCTTATTCGTAACTCATGTCAGTTATTCATGCTTTCTCTTTCTGATCTGTAAAACGTATTTTAAATACAAATCAGGACTAAAGACAGGGTCGAGACTTAATAATTTAGTTCTTAATTGAGGTTCAGTGGAATATAGGTAGCAAGGATATAGAAAATCTTACTTCAGCAGCTGCTTATCATTACATATATCTGGAAGTCTCTTTATTCTGATTCCATAGGTGTCTCAACTCAAATGCAGTTGCATTTTCAGGTGGTAGGTTAATATCCCTCTAAATCTATCAAAATGCAAAGAGATAAAGTCAGACATTCTCTACCCTCAGAGCAAACCAAACATACCTGAATAGTGTGGAGTACAGCACAGAGCACAGCTGGCACACTTGCTCTCACAATGAAACTTGTGATAGTGAACATGATTTCGTAAAACTTCTGATCTAGTATCCAGGACACATGGCTCCCATTCTGTTTAACCCTTAGAAGACTCAAATCCACTTATTTTGCCACCAAAAACACTTAAAAGAGAGGGGGAAATTCTCTATCCACTCTTTGTGTTAATAATAAAAACTTGTTAACCAACAATTTATGATGTACATAGCACCTTTGCTATGGCCAGCACCTAAGGACAAAGAGATGTGGATTTCTGTGTGCTCCCCCAGAATTTAGCATACTTTTGAAAAAAGAGTAAGTTCATTCTAAATACAATTAATTCTGGAAGAACAAATACGAACTCAGCTCCCAACTTTTTTAAGAGCATGCCCTAATTTCAGGACTAAAAACTCCAAGACTAATAAAATGGAAGAAGGGAGAAAAGGGTGTTTAATAAATCAAAAAATTTATTTTCTTGAGATATGAACCAAGAGTCATGTTGGTCCACGAAGGTGGTGTGGTACTAGAACAGGCTGCCCAAAGGAGCCGTGAATGATATTCCTGGAAGTGTTCAAGGGCAGGCTAGATGGTGTCTTGAGAAACCTTGTCTACTGGAAGGTGTCCTTCACCAGGGAAGAGGGGTAGGAAGTAGATGGTCTTTAAGGTCCCTTTCAACCCTAACAATTCCATGATTCTATCCAGTACAAAATTTTTATCGCAACTTATTCTGTTCTTTTTACTTCTCACATATTTTTTTGGCAAACCCCAAGTTTTCTGATGAAGTTTCCAATAAAATATCAAATAATTACTTAAAAGAAATTGAAAGAAACACCTGAATGGTGGACTAATAAGTTTCTCAGTTTTGGTAGCTGCCTTAATGCCTGAAAATCAAAGTGGGGAAAGCAAAGAGAGATGACATATCTGGTTTGGACTCCAGCAATGCTGGATTACCCTGGAACTAAGGCTTTGTCCTCCCCTCCTCACAGGCTGCTATTGTCTCAGTGATGCTAACCCATAACACTACAATGCAAACTGTGCCCTGCTGTGTTACAACTGTGCCAGGCCCCTCTAAGAGAACAGATACCCTGAGTAAAGCTCAAATAGCTTGTCTTCTGCAGGGCTGCAAAAAACTCTTTAAATCAATAGCTGTGCCATGCAACATTACTGTCACCACATGCTTACAGTTTTTCCAGCCCAAGTAGGACATGTCTAAAGTTTCATGCTGTATTTGCTGACAAGTTACTGTTTTATGTTAAACTTAGACTTCAAGTGACCTGACATTAACGATGTTTATCTACCACTTAGACTGCTAGATACTAAGACATGCTTCTCTCACTCCTCGATCAGCCATGCCAGGCTCGATCCCCATTCTGTCACTCTGACTGGGAGCTACCACAAGCAGCAGCACAAAGATTTTTACAGGAGGTTAGGGGGCTTGGAGCTTGTCTCTTGGTGATAAAATTAGAGAGGAGAATTAAAGTGATTACACTCTAAAAATGACTTACTGGAAGTGACAGGTTTTTTTAACCTAAATATTTTTTAAGTAACAAATTTGTCACTCCTGTAAGTTATATGCTACAAACTGTAAAATTATTTTATTGCAGCAGTAAAAGAAATGAAGTACTTTTAGCGAATGCTTTTAAATAAATCAGGAACCTTGTATTCAATTCACATTTTATTTGCTTATAGGATTCTTTTTTTTTTGACTGAGTTGCTGCAGACCTCTGAATCATGAAAGGAAATGTATGTCTCCACAACTCTGTCAGCCCCCTGTTAGCTCTCCTGAGCAAAGCAAGCCACTGAGCAAGGCAAAGTGAAAAACTAGGTAGTTACAGTTGCTGAGGTGGTCTAGTGATGATTTAGATGATGTGTCCAAAGGAGAAACACAGAAAATATAATGTCATATAGGTTGTGCACTATAGTTATTTCACACAGGTCTGAATACTTCATGTGCCAGCAGGGACTAAGCCTTTCCATTATACCTCAAGGGCCTCCTCTCTCTTTAGATGCTTTGTTCTCTTTAAATTCCACTCTACCACACTCTAGACAGCAACCTCTTCTGCAAGATGCAGCAGTGGCAAAGCAGTTTCAGAAGAACAAGAAAGGCTGAGAGACAACCACCATAAAGAGCCTTATTTTTCACCAGCTTCAACAGACCAGAACGTTGTTTCCAGTCACCCCTCAGACCTTGCTCTGGAACCTCTGGAGCATTTGCTGTTTTACATAGCACTACAATTTCCAAACCCTCTTTTCAGTGCTTGGAAGATGATATTTCTAGTGGCAACATGATGATAACTTCCTCCTAAAGAACCTACATCACAAATATTTCCTCATTAATCTTCCACTTACACAGAGGGCTACAGTGAAGAGTCTATTGGGAGAAAAGGGGCACCTATAGTATTTGTCTATACTAACACCTTAGTTATTTATGTCCAAGTTATCACATCTTTAAAAATAAGTATTATTTAAGTGTAACCAGAATCCTAAGTCAGGACCTAAATTTGGTGTTGAGCCAACAGCACCATGACTCTCATGTGCAGGTGGCAGTGAGATATCCTACTGCTTTGTGCATGGCTGTAAATGAGCCCACATCAGTTCTTCCCTAACTCAGTGTCTGAACAAGTATCTGAGGACTAGATATTTAAGTGAAGCTCAAAGGGAGTGAGCAACCCATACTATTGCTTGAATTAGGTAAGTTCAATTATAAATTAAAATTTAAGAAAACCACCTAACTTGATGTAAAAACATAATTAAACTGAAGGTGAAGATTGGGGTGGAAGGAGGTGGTGAGTTCAGTACTTCACTGAAGAGAAATACCTGAGATAAAGCTAGGCATGACTTTAAAATTAAATTCATAATTTTAAGAAATAAACCATAGCCATTCTTTACATTCTGCTTTTCAAACATGGGAATTAAGTACAGAAAAAAAAAAAGAGGCTTGCTGATTTTGTTTCTATATTAAAACTGAACCTATATACATTGATTATTAATAAAGTGCAGCATTATGAAGCTGATATGAACTATATCTGTGCTAAGTACAGCAGGATTTCATGGTTGTCAGTATATCATACTATAGCCTCTCAAAACTACATCAGGCTTGAGGACTAAGTCTTCAGATTTGCCTTTGTTCTTGCCTGAGCATCTGTCCTAGTTCACTTGCTGAAAATTCAAAAAATAAACAGGTGACCTAAAAAGAATTCTTAAAAATCATACGAAAAAAAGAGGAAGTGGTTGGTTGTGAATGCATTTGATGATACATACACAAAATAGATATTCAATTTGTCCACTTTCTGCATGTGTTTGTGTGTGGGGTACATACAGAAAAAATAAAAAATGGATCCATGCTCTGTCCTTACATGTGCAAACATCCACATGTACATATGACCTGAGTATCTGAAATTACTACAATTAGCACACAGTGAAATATTCTGGGAAAATTGTGAAAGGAAATTCTAGTACTTGTGCTCAGGTTTAAATTGGTAACTGTCTTAGAAATATAAACAAGTATTAGGTAAAAGAAAAAAAGTCTTCAAAGGAGCAACAGTGGCTGAAACTCCATCTTCAAATAATAGCTTTAAATTATGGTTTTGAGACCAGAAAGCACCTTTTGCTTGTACTCCAATCAATGTTATGTAATTTTGATTATAATTGATAACATAACAAGAAATCTTTAAATCTAAATGAGAGATGCTAGTTTATAGCTGCATATAAAATACCATAAAGGGCAGGACACTACACAAGGCTAGACATTCAAATAAAGATTTCAGATTTTATCAAAGTCCTATAGTATCCACTTAAAAGGAAACTAATTCCTCATAAAACAGATTTTTTTCCTAGTAAAATTTTAGAAACAAACTAAAACATCCAAAAATCTGGAATTTATGAGCAACTGCTTTTCTTTCTGCTTTTTTAAAAATGTCTATGATAATCTTCATACTTGAAAAGTGTCAAATAAAAAAGTATTACATGTATTTATCTCTACATTCAATGGATGAGACACAACCATAATGATCTCATTACTTACTTAACCAAGGCCTAAAAATTTTTTGTTTTCTTTCCTTTGTTCCTTAATAAAAGATAAATAAAGAGCAAAAAAATAAAGAAAGGAACATCAACACCAACAGCTTTTCTTTCTTTTTCCAGTGTCTTCATAGATGTTGAGCAGCAACTGGACTCTTCATACTATATTTTCACATCTGGAAGCAGAAATAGCGGCTGGAGGGGGAGGATATGAAGTAGGGGGAAGGTTGCCCTCTCCATCATATATATATTTTAACTTACATCTACAACCATTCATTTTGTAAGCACAATCTAAATAAAAATGTAGAAAGTTATGTTAAAATGGAGAACAATTTAGCTTTAAAATAATAATGTCAATTGGAAATAACCAGGAAATTTTTAAGACTAATCAGGCATTTTTCCCCTCAGGTAACATTAAATGCCAGATCTTTCAATTATCCACATGCAGCTGGATATAACCCTGAGCTGCACCAAGCTACATACACTATGCACAACACACTGCATACAACAAATTTACATGGACTCTGCAGATAAAAATCATCCAGTGAATCTCAGTTATCTGATTTCAAATTTACTGTCAAGGGGAAATTTGTCATTTTGGAACACAATGGGGAACAATGGTGTTCCTTATTGCACAAAGACATCTCTTTACTTTAGATTATTTCCAAATGCAGCTACTGCTTAAAGGTTTGGAGTCTGATCCTTTTTTCCATAGTACAATGACAAAAAAAGCTCAGAAGCCAAGGACAGGGAAAGAGCTGATTTAGCATTTTCCCATTCTAAAATCCTCTGTGAAGGGTTTTAAAGTGTGAAGAAGAAGTGAGAATAGGTATGTAACACGCACGAGAGCTAGTTCCATTATTAACTCTTCCTCCGCAATTTCAGGAAGGGTTAGAAAGCAATAGGAAAGGCTGATGGTGAGGGAGAGGAAAAAAATTGCTTAAAATTCTTTGTTTGGTAACCTGACACAAGAAAGAAAGAATCATACAGAATGTCTCTTCCATGCAGAGGAAACTAATGATGGGAGAACTTCAGATTTCACATTGATTCCTAATTTTATTATTCATTTTTCATAGCAGCAGCAGAACCCTAGACAGTGGGATGAAAAAAAGAAAAAGGAAAAAAAAGGAAAGAAAGGATTCTGCACATTCTCTAAAGAGAGACCATGAAACTTCCTCGACTTAAGAAACAATGCTAAGGCTTCCTTTATCCTCCCCTCCTGCCTTCAACTATTGTCCTTAAAAGTACTATTTCAGAAACTCCTCCTTTTCTCTCTTCTTACAAACAATGCATATAATCAGTCTCAAAATTAAACCACACTATATACACAGTCTTAACCAGGTTTGCTGCCAATTCAAAAAAAGTATGTTTGGTCTCAAAAGGAAACTATTCTTTCCTATTTCCAGTATAAAAGACTCAACCTGACAGTTCAGCCATTAGCACAGGCTGACATGGTGCTTCTTCTCCAAAGCATGTATCACATCAGTTTTCACTGCACCCAAAATAATACCACAGAAATAACACATCTGTACATACAAACAGCATCAACTCCTTCCTTCAAATTACCCCTTAATAAAATGGAATTGAGAGATTCCTGTCCAGGACTTCAAGACTCCATAATCCCAGGTAAACTCACACTTAAACCCCCTGTTCAATTGATGCCAGGTAGTTTTGAACCAGCATACCACCTTAAAGCACACCAACTGGAATTATCTGTTTCTATCCAGCAGTGTAATTTACAGTTTGATTAAAAACTAAGCCCTCCTCCCACAGATATGTTTAACTTTACAAACTACAAAACACCAAATAGTTAGACAACTAAACAACTTTGCAGATCTTGACCAAGTTCTCTCAACAATTACTGAAAAATCATTTCTATCTTGCCTTAGATCACATTTTCAACAGGAAAGTTTAATATTTTCTGCAATATTTTCTACATGATTAAACCCTACATTGTGGAAAAATGCCCCAGAAGATCATCGGAACACACACTTCCATGTTTTCCTTGGCCAGAAAATAGACACAGAACCTGTACCTTTACCTTGGACATCTAAAGATACCTCATGATGCCTGCAAAGACATCACACTTTCACACTTTTAAAGAAAATGCCATAAAACTCCTTGAAGATGGTGCCATTAAAAATTCT
The DNA here is from genome assembly GCF_009819885.2 of Catharus ustulatus. Classification (NCBI taxonomy): domain Eukaryota; kingdom Metazoa; phylum Chordata; class Aves; order Passeriformes; family Turdidae; genus Catharus; species Catharus ustulatus. The sequence continues at coordinate 141,732,099 of NC_046221.1, read as the reverse complement.
TAATCCCTGACCCAAGGCACACAGATTTATTTAAAGCCCCCTCAACATAAACTCCTACTCAGAATTTAAGCAAGAAGCAGGTTAACAGGTTAAAAAAGTCCTTAGACAGGTCTCACACCACAGTTCACACACCAAAATTATCTTTGAATTTTAAAAAAGCAATGGTTTTTGATACAAGGTTTTACTTACAACATTTGGAAAATATCACTGCAGCTTCCTACACAGGGATTTGAGACCAAGTTTGGGGTCGTGACATGCATTGTTACTCTCTGAAATCTAGAGCAGTTCATTAACACACTCTTACTGAAATTTAGCAGACAGGGAGAACCCAGGAAACAAAGTACTCATATTTGTTCAAAAATAGAGTCCTAGGGGAGTGAGGAGGGGGAGAGAAGGGGGTGGGGAGAGAGAGAGAGGGAGGGAGGGAGATGTCCAACAGCTTTATGTCCATTCAGCCATGGTCATTCTCACTCACCTGCCATCCCAGCACAGAGCTGGGGAACAAACTAATATTGGGTGCCTCACCTCTGGAACTGTTCGAGGCCAGGCTGGATGTGACTTTGAGCAACCTGATCTAGTGAGAAAAAAATAAGCCCCCTCCAACCCAAACCATTCTATGATTCCATAATTTAGTTCAGAGTCATCTCCACCCTTGTTTTTTATTACTCATATATTGTACCCTCTAGTTTTCTACATAGAACAACACACCATCACTGGAAATATATCTCAACCTCATTAAAGTCATACATTTTCTTTTGCAACAAACTAGACATGATGCACTTTAGAGACAGCTACATACAAGGAAAAGCTTTGGCAATGCCACGTTACTACGCCACCAAACTGTAAGTATTTAACTTTGACTTCCCTCTTTTTATTAATAGAGGCACAAGCATAATCCTCCAGGCACAAATGCCAGGAAGGCAAGGCAATGAGAATAAATGTTTAATGCTGTTGAATGCGCATAGCAACTGTACTCCCTGCCTGCAGCCAAATATCACTGCTACAAAGGCATTCTTCCAGTTATCACTACTAATAGTTGTTGCTGGGCAGGTATGTATATAGGAACCATAGTCTAAAAGTAGGGGGAAGGTGTGTGGGGGGAGGTGAAAAAAAAAAGTGTAATAATTTTCTGTTACAGACCAGAGTTCTGCTAAAGAAATTTAATCCTTTTTCCAATATGGAAAGAAGCCAACTGTAAAGTTTACTGCAATTTCAGGAAGTGTGTGAACTCTGGCAGGATTGATTGTAATAACCCCTTCCTCCTCCCTTAAAAAAAGAAAATAGCCCCCCCACTCAAATGGGCTACTCGGACAGATAAATCCTTCTCTCTATTTTCCCTCCCCCACAAGTTGTACCTTCAACACAGCCAGAACTTCCCCAGATCAGAGGACACTGTCAGCACAGGCTGACCAATCTCAGAGGGTTTTTTTCCTCCTTTTTTTTTTTCCTTCAAGATACTCCGTGTTAACAGCTTGAGGGGGTTCAATCAGCAGTGCTTTGATCTCGGCTGGAACTATAATTATTTAACATTGTTACAAGGATTTCTATAATCCATCCTACCATTAAATCCCTTTTACACCCTCATCTTCTGAAGGCTAATCTGCATCCGTACACTCAGTTTGTCTCTTCAGCTGGTTTCATCAGGCTCTGGCATTCTCCAACATCCAGAGTGATGGTTCTTTTTTTTCTAATGAAATAATTTTCTTTCAAATTGAAAAGCGCAAAAGGTCCTGTGCATTTGCTACCTTTTGATGAGATAGCTATATAACACCAATATAATCCACTGTTTGCTGCAAACTTCCTCCCAATTTCATAAAATTCATTTTCTCTTGTGGTGTTTTGTCTGAATTGATGATACATATGCGTGTGTTATATACATAGTTGAGGAAAAAAAAAATCAAATTAACACGAGCAGATGCTATTTGAAAATACAGCAGAGCCAAGAGCAGCAATAGTGTGTACATTCCTCCAGTACTCTCCGTGATAAATACTATAGGAAACATTGTACCTAAACTTAGAAAGCCAGGTAAATAAAACTGGAGTGCTAGAAAACAAAAATATTTTATAATTATAATGCATGAAAGACATGGAAAAAGAACTTTAATAGAATCAAAGGAAATAAATGACAGAAAGAAAATTAATACAGAGCAGAGTAAAAATTAAGGACATGAACAAAATCAGACACAGAATGCAAAAGGAGATGATCAGAAAATATGAATTATCAAAAGGGAACAGGAACAACAAAATGCTTTCCTTTTTATTCAGGAAACAAAGCTTGAAAAGGAAAATGACATTTCTTCAGCACATGTATGAGTACATTGGAGAAATTGCCTCTTTGCTGCACACAGTTTTTGTTAATTGTTTTTAAGCAGCCAACATGCAAAGACTTTTGCCCCACTAAGCCCTGCTGGATTTCACCTCGACAGCTCCCGGGCTGTGACCATCTGCAGGGATGAAGGAAGGGAAGTGCAGGCAGAGAGGTGGGGACGACAAACACAGCAGGGAAGTATCATCGGGCCAGGATCACACGAGAGAAGCACATGGAAGCTGAGGTGCTACTGTTCTCATATGAGGTAAATGTAATAATGTATTCAGTTAAATAACCTCATACCTTCTTCCTCACAATGCATAGCCATAAGGCTAACAAAAAATAATATGTGTGGACTTGTTTTATTACTACAAATATTGCATAAGGAAGGAAAAAGTTAAAGAGTAGGAAGTGTCTGCGTAAAAGAAAAATTGAAGAAAAAAGTTGATAAAAATAGAATACGATGCACAACAGTTAAGAATTGGCACTGAGATAATAAGAGCTTTAGAAAATATATTTTCTTTTATTCCCCTGAACTGCCAAGATAAGTTTTAGTTTATCAGCTGATGCTTGAAAAAGTCATCAAGCAACAATCATAATTCTAAAATACTTTTTGGAGTTAGCTAAATAATTAAATTTATAGGCAGTACATACAACTGATCTTCAGCAGGAGAAACTAAGAGCTACTGCTTCTTCGCACAGGGTATTTCAGGACAACCCTTTAGTCATATTCATGGTATTTTTAATTAAAAAACAAAACACCAAAAAACAAAACAAAACAAAAAAACTGTAAAAGACAAAAAAAGAAAACCCACAACTATTTTCTTTAAGTAAACATTTGTCCTTAGGAACATTTTGGACATTATGCATCACAATCCTTTTTTATCCCTGCACAACACTCAAATATCTTCTACTCTCAATTTTTAGATTGGTATATTCCTATAAACAGTTACAGCAAAATATACACACTTATAGTAAAATCATACCACCAGAAAATAAAACAAGTTCAGGACTCTTGTGCATTATGACACCACAAGACTGTATACACAGATATAATCAGAGCCACAAAAAATTATAGCATTTTTAAAATTTAAAATAAATAAGAAAACAGTGTGGAATCCAAATTAATTTCCCGCTTTAAAAAACACCATATTATGTCAGACCTTACTATCCCACTGAAAATAAAATGGCTATGAAATGAACAGCAGCCTCAAGATTTAGGTCCTATTTCTCAAAGGAAAAGAAACTATTTACTTTAAGAAACATATACAAATCATCTTAAGTATCTTAATAAAAAACTCTTTCAAAATATTAAATTAGAAAATCAAGCCAATCCATTAAACAATATTCTGTATTTAACAGAAACTGAAGCAGCTACAATTTGAAGTCCACTGTATTTGGAATTCTTTGTATTGAAGTAATCTAGTCCACCTTTAAGGTTTTTTATATTTCCAGAGTAGAAAGGGGTCTTTAGTATTGCTTTGGTTTGCATCCTTATTAATTTATGCAGGCGGGCAGTTTGCTGAGTATGTAGAAAGAACCGTGATAAAGGCATCTCCTTCCTGGAGGAGCTTCTGAGCTAAGGCCACAGTCCTACAAACATGTTTGTGCTTAACTTCATGCATGTGGCTAGTTCTGTTTTTTAATGGAATACTCTCATACATTAAAAAAAAAAAAGTCTTTAAATATTTTGCAAGATCAGAGCCCAGAAGACCGGAAGTGTTTTTCTGAAAGTTTTTTGGTTTTTTTTCTTACTACCTGTAGAGAAAAAAATAAAGAAAAATAAAGTAAAACTTACTGATTCTGTCTTCAAAAGCCAGGTTAGTATGGAGACATAGATTTCTGAATAGATTTCTTGCACTCTTCTGTGAAGTCTTTTTCATGGAGACCTAAAATATTTTCAGGTGCCCAAAAGTGTACTTGTTCTTCTTCCCCTTTAATAACAAAGTGCAGGCAGATGAACACTCCCCTGGTGACTGAGCCTGTCTCCCCTGAAGAGTATATTTGTGAGTCTTGTGCAAATGATTAATGTATTCATACATTAACTAGCCATTACAGACTAGGTATTAACAGCACTGCCATCAATGTGTACTTTTCTATTTACTTCAACAGGACCAGAAATTCTAAATATATATTGGAGATCCTTAAATTTAAAGACTAAGATTGACTAGTTTGACATGAAATAATAAATTTTTCCCCATGTTAAAATTTAAGAAAGCAGAAGTAGTTGCTGAATTTGGACATATAACTGTCTAACAGAATCCACAACACTTCTGACTTCATTTCTGGAGAGAAGACAATGTTAAATCTAGTGATATTTGGCAGCAAGATACTCTAAAGTAGTCTCCTGATATTCATAGGGCAGCAGAGTGATGAGTACTTCAGCTGAAGATGGCCATGTTGGGTTATAGCAGTCAGCTTCAGTATTTGGTACTCTTTATTTATGAGTACATATTGCTTAATATAGATGCAGCAAAGCTCTGACTGCTGGTGAGCAAAATAATGTCATATTTCACAGTTATGATGTCATCAAAGGACTATACTTCATGGCTTAAAACATCTTTGCAAATGTATACATAAAGCAGTATCCCCAAGGACTACTACTTGCCAGGGCTGCCCGAGTTTTACCAAGGTGGACCTCCTTAAATTCCATTTAATGTACATTAACATCTGAATATCAAGGAAGCCTAAATAGCCTAAGAGTAGAAAAGGTATTCTCAGTTTCACACTCTGTAGCATACTTGCCATATTACATGATTTTTTCTATATATTATGTGCTGTGTTATCTTCAATTCACTCTTTTTAAATTTCAACACGCTATATTCCTTTTACGCATTTATCTGTGCATATATGCTTTATACATTATATGTAATTACAAAATTACAACTCAAGTGAATCTCATATAATACATAAACTATCTATGACACAGTCTCAAAATTTCAGATCTTGAAAATAGAATTTGATTACTTTATTCACTCTAAACCAGTATCATTGTAATATCAGCCTTAAGCAATATGGGCTGCTAAAATCATTTGGTTCCATTTTTCCAAAAAGGAAAACTGATAGGATTATTTTCGTGATAAATTAATTTTACCATGTAATTGCAATTATGACTTCTAATTAATGAATGGTTTCAGCCTCACTAACTAGGTCAGCATTTTTCTTTTAAAAATATATCATTTTTTCTCTTTAGATAAGTATCATGATATGTCCAAGCTTTGGGAAACACACAGCATTTTTACAGGGCAATGATCCTAGAAAATGAGAAATGGTGAAACTACTGTGACATGCTCTGAAAAATTCAAGCCATTTTTTGTTTCTTTTATGAGAAAAATTAAAAAGCAAGCAGATGGAAAGAGGCTTTTTAACAGGAAAGATCAGTTTCTTGGTACTATTGGAGTATTTAATTTCTTGACTGAGCTTCCCAGTATTCACAGCACTGAGCAACGTGAGACCAATGAATCAGTTGAGAAACTTATCTGTTACATCATGGTTGTCAATACACACATGCCATTGCAGGATATATTGACAAGAGGCAGAATCCAAGGAGATTGACTTTTCTGTAATCAGATGCATTCCTACAGAAAAGCATAAAAGAAACCTGAAGCTTGCTTTGTGCATCATGTAGAAAAGACTCCAACACTCCTGACCGCCCATTGCTTTGCAGGTAACATATTTAAAGGTACCATAGCACTGTGCAAGGACACTTCTTCAGGGTTCCCTGAATATTTCATCTGGCACATTTATACCATTTTAAACCCCACATCCCTGTCAACTACCTGATCACACCATTCTTCTATGACTCATACATTGTGGCATGACGATATAGGAAAAAAACACAACTAAGTAAGTTGCAACTATTAAAATAATGACTAGCAGGACAAGATGAGAGAAAATAATTTCCTTGGAAGACGCTCAAAATTTGATGGCTAAAGTGTTACGGATATAGTAATTAAACTAAATGATAGCTCTTATCAAAATGCAACACACCAAAATATCTCTTGTTTCATTGCAGGTTTTTTTTCTTTTTTGGCTGATAGAAATAGTCACATATTTAGAGAGCACCTCCTAAAGAAAAGTTCCATAAAAAGTTGATATCCAATAAAAAACAGTATCAAATGCAGAGCAGTTCTGTAATTGGGGAAAATGGGTTTTTTTCCTGAGAATAAGTCAATAACAGTAATACAGTACAAATTACTATAGCAAAATCATTATGTAAATAAAGTTTTGTATTATACATACTTTATCAGATAGCAACAAATTAATTATATGTTGCATTACACAAGCCCTGAAAATTGGACTGTGGTCAACTTAAGAAAATCCTGACTGGATGTGTATCACAAGTGCTTTCCAGACAGTCTTGTTTTTTCTATGAGAACTAGTATCTGTTTATATATGCAAGCCAAAGATTTATTAACTGATTAGTAATTTTGGCACCACACTGTAAGTATCAAAGTTCAGATAACTTAATGAAGGGTTTTTTTCATACAATGATGTAATTTGAAATTCAGTCTCCTGGACTGAACCACCCAGCCCAAAACACATACACAACACACTCTGGAACAGTATGTCCCTAGTGTATACATTATATTATTTTCCTAAATTATCCAAAATAGTCCATCATTGTGGGTTTATGCTGATGAAGCATCTTATAAATCAATGCATTTTTACTGCCATAAAACTAAAGCAGCAAAGACTTGAAGAAGCCCACCCCAAGTATTTTCTCTCAGTAAAACATGATTTTTACAGCTTTATCCCCAATCTTTGAAATGTATCAGACAATGTTGTTTTGTAAAAAAAATAAGGTAATATGTAATCCTGCAATATTTACTTAAAACAAAGTTACATAAAATAATGTGAAGTTTTTCTATAATAATCCCTAAAAGCAAGTTATGAAGTCGGCTGTTCAAGGTTTTCACCTTGAATACATTGCTTAAAAGTCCTGAGACACAAAGGGAAGCAAAGAGAAAGAATAAGACATGACAGCACAATTTGATTGACTTTTTTTGGAACATATCATAAGAGATGCAATGTATACACTGGACTGGCTGCCCACACTACCAAACAGGCATAAGCAAGCATCATCCCCATGAATATGATTCAATATGCTATAGATTAAAAATAGTTTTTGGAATTAACCATGATAATCAAAGAGCAGATTCAGAACACTCCGAAATCTTTGTCAGGGGAAAAGGGGCATAGGAACCAAATGTCCTCTACACAGCAATTTTAGAACGTCTAAGGTAATCAGCTGACTGCAGGAAAAACTAAGAGTTACAGCTTTCCAAACACAGGCTTTAATCATTATTACCTCTGCCTACCCAAATATCTTGCTAGCTTTTACCCTAGACCACACTTCTGAATATTTGATTCTGGGATTTCTCAGATTCCATTAGAACATGCTTAAAGGACTACACATTCTGCACTAAGATCAGAGTTTTGAAGTTCTTAAGACAGCCATTCTTACTTTTGCCATGTTGATGAATAAGTGTTGAGTGACAGCATAAAGGAGTTTACTGCAGCATTTCTGCATGATGACCACTAATGCACTTTACAAAGATCATTAGCACATATCCTTGTCTGAAGCCTAAATCAAGGAGAGAAAATAAGATCTACTACTCATTTCATATCCTCCTATTGATAATGCAATGGTAAAGCACCCTAAAAATGAAATGTGACAATTAAACCTAATCCCAAAAGTTTAAACCCAATGGTAAGCTGGTCCCACTGAGCTAAACACAGAAAACCAAGGTGAAACTGAGAAAGGACTTTTTCCCTTAGTTCCATGACCACAATATCCAGTTTCCTTTTCTCTCTCTGAACCATCCTGAACTGAGCAATTTTGAGAGTAACTACAGTATCACACGTCACATTAAACTTTTTACTCTCAGCAAAAGTTAGTTCTTTTGAAAGGAGGTATAGTTGTTCCTCGTGATAATTTTCTTGTTCTTTCATTTATGTTATTCCAACTTTTATCTTATGATGTCTTAAGAGAGAGTAAATAAAGTGGCTTTTGAAGGTTAAGGACACAGTGCTTTGAAAATTAAAATATTTTCTTCAATGAACTGCTGAACACAGAATTCATCATTGAAACCTGCTACTTTAAGAAATAAAGTCATCAGCATCTCTCATTAGGTATTTGTATCCAACTACTGGACTACACCTTAAGTGCATTAAATAATGCTGTGCTGCACGTATGATTCAATATGCTAACACATCCATTCATTAATTGTTTGAGCCAGTTGTCACACAGTATTCTGAATGCAATAATCTTAACTGAGTTAACAGGAAAAACAAAGAACAAAATACTTATGGACTGATTAGATGTCCCTTTTGATTCCCACCCAATCTTCTTCCAAAACCAGACACCGTTTCCCAGTCCTCTGCAGTTACCAGGGTGTAATATTGCCTTTATGGTCAAACTACAGTGAAGATAGCTGAAAAGTGCAAAGCTTTCTGCCAGCCTCCGCAGGTCCCTTGGTGCATGAAACTACACGAAACAATGTATTGTAATGCAGATGTTCATTGATTCCCTGCAGAATTTCACAGACTAGGAGTCCTTCACTGTGTGACCTAGGGGGATTTGTACTTTACATAATATCCACTATATAGCATATCATGTCCAAAGTGAAGTACCTAGTGAATCTGATGATTCTTGCCTTGCACGTGCCTTTCCCAGCTATCAACTTTTTTCAGAGAACAAGCAGTCTTTTGTGCGTCAAACATAAATGCCAATCAAAATAGAATACATTTCAAATATGCATCACCTTTCACTTGAACTTCAATGACTTTTACAAGTCAGGTCAATGTTCTCATGCTGGATGTACAGAAGTACAAAAAAAATTTAGGAAGATACTGGACATTTTCAAGCTTACGTAGTAGTCCTAGTTTTGGCCAAGGACAGGGTTAATTTCGCACAGTTTGGAGCCGTGTTTGCATGTCCATGTCGTTATTCTATACCATGCACATCGTCCCTGGAGGATGGAAGCAAGGGATCCGCACTTCCATGAAGGAGGGGCGTGGTTTTTGGTTGGGAAGAGAAGGTGGTACATGGAGGGCATGCCAGCCCTTTTGTTCTTTTTCTTGAGGATTGAAGAGCATTTTCTATGCAAAACACCCTCTCTTACATAATAACAACACTGTTGTTATTGGAATTGTCACTGGAATTGCTCATTTTTTGATCTCATTGCTGTAAAAACTAGTAGAGTTTTTACTCAACCTCTGCCTTTTGTATCTTCCACTGGAAGGGGAGAAGAGCGAGGGTTGGGGAGGGAGGGGCACTAAAATAGGGACTGCCACTTCTAAACCATGACCCTAACCCAGAAACTCACCCACCTGAAGATCAACATGGTCTCCAAAGAGCAATTTACATCCAACACACTGAAAATCAAAAACCTTGCTATGTCAAATAAATATTTCACAAATTGGTAAATAAAGAACTAGAAATAGTAAATCAATGGAATGCCATTTAAAAAAAACAAACCTAAAACAAATAGATTAGAAGATTCTAGGTAGTTTCACTTTTTTGAAGCACTTTGACTTGGATTAAATGAAGTTTTGCATTTCAAAATATTCTAAAAGGCTAATTGTTTAAATAAAATTTAAGTTCTCCACATGTGAAATGTATTTACAAGATGTTACTTCTAAAGTGGGCTCATTCTTTAGCAACTAATTTTTAAATTAAATTTAAATTCATATATATATGCTAGTAATAAAAATTATATATTAATAATATCAATATATAATATGTATAATATAGAATATTAAGTTAATAATATAAAGATAAGGAAATGGCATTCCAACTGACAAAACAGTTGGAACGCTTGACAAGAACTCAGCATTCTGTGATGAAGCCACTGGTTTTTGATATTTTAGGCTGCAAGCCAAACGAGACAATCCATGTCTCCAGGTTTACAGAATCCTACAATATTTGCACCTTGCATCACGAAAGCGATGCTACAAAGTCACCACAGCAAATGACATCATAACAAGAAATATGTCTTAGTTTTCAAATGTATTACTGCCTATTCTTATGAACTTAGAGTAATTATTTTACACCTCACTTTTCTCTTAAAGACTTGGTGACCACTGTTTCTGGCTAAAGGGCAAATTTCACTTTGTAACGTGTGACCGTAAGTGAAATTTCTCCCATATTACACATGCTTAGTGTAGGTCATGCAACAGCCTCTTTCCTAGAAAAGTCAAAATTGCTCACGGGAATGATGACAGCAAAGGTTTGGCTGCTACTTCCATGTGAATTCACCCAGCCACTCTCACATTCTCACCCTTCAGGCCCATACAGGGAGAAGGAGTACCATGATATTGATACCAAGATTATCAACTGCCTTGAACAACAGACAACCTCTGTACTATGTCAGATGTAAATAAAAGCTTCATTACATGTGGCAAAGAACAGCTCTGGGCATGGAGGCCAAGTACAGCCATCTTTACGTGTGGGGAGGCTTCCTTAGCCTTCAATCAGGTGTCAGCACACAAACTTCCTCTGGAGAATGTTCCCTGCAATGCTTCAGCTCTGCACTTAGGGATCTACTTGGGAAGAGTGTCTGCTGGCCTCAACCAAAATCATGACAGAGACCATTTTAACACTTACTACTCCACTTCTGTCACTACTGAATATATTAACGCAGGAGTAGCATAGTTTTCCTTCCACTTCTTAGACCTGCATCTTCTCACAATGAAGCAAAGACTCTCATCATGTAAGGAGAGGTGAGACCCAAAGAAGGGTCTGCAAGAGGAAGCAGCTGCTGCAGCCACCAGATTAATTCATCAATCCCAGCTGGTCTCATACTGGTGCTCCTATAAATGGTGCCAGGTTGCACACTAAAAATTACTTTTTAAACACCACATATTCAAATACCGGTTCTTACAATCATTTCATGATCTAAGAAACTCAGTTTTTGTTACAAAACATGGGGCAGCATGGCAAACCTCAAGAGTTCCTGTTTTTAGAAGACATTTGGCAGTGAATCTAAATTCCATACTGCGAAGTCTGTAAGCCACAGACTAACTAAGCACTAATCAAATCATAAAGGTTAAACAAGTTGAATATAGTGCAAGTATATTTCAGTAATACTGGTATTAGTCAATCAGACCTAAAATGGAATGATGCAGAGGTCTGTAGGTCAAGTTTCAGGTAAGCAACACAAATTGAGACTACGCATGAAAGAACTGGGAAGACTACAGTCCTTGAAGATTCTATATACAAGACTGGTAATTATTTAAAATTCTGCATTTAATGCACAGGTTTGGTAACTGCTTAAAACAGCTCCAGTACCATAATCCAAACCACAAGACAGCAGTCCACAAGCATTTGCACCTCCCTTTACAGAACTCAAGTGTCAACACAACACCTGCAGTGCAAAAATTAACTTGATGACTCTTAGACCCTTATCTTTGTTATTCTATGTCCAAGTGGCCTCCTCCTAGTTCCAAATTGTTGATGGAAACCAGATCGAGATGCACAGAAATCCTTCCCTGCTTCAACAAGGTTCCCTCCCAACCCCTGGAGCCTGGGAGCCCAGCTCTCTGCTTTTAATCCAATATCCACTTCACTACAGAAGATTTATTTAGACTGCCTCTTGTTTCATTAAGGGTTCCAAAAGTCTGTGGTGATTTTTGACACTTTGTTATAATGTTTCTGTGACCCCCCCCAGCCCCTCCTCACATACCACACCACCCAGCCTCATTTTCATATGGATACAAAGCATCGGGATAAAATGATGGTTCATTATAGTGGTACAGAGCTCTTATCTTCATCCGGCAAGAGTCATTTCCTTCCAAAGATTGAAATGCAAATGTGAAAATTAATGATAACTGCATTATCTGATAGCAGAGATAATACCGATTCACTGTCAGAGTAACACACAGTCGCTCTATGATTTCCTCTGCTTCTTCACAATATTCTTCTTACTGTCAGACTATATCTATGGTTAACTATGTTTCATGGATTTTTGTTAATTTACATCAAATAGCATTTCCAAGATCTTAAATCTACACATTTCCCCAATCAAAAAGGAAACAAAATCAGGACAGTAATCTCCAAGTCCTTCTTAGGACTGGTTTAAAAAGAAAGAAAGGGAAAAAAAAAAAAAGAAAGAAAAAAGAAAAAGAAGTAAAATGGGGAGGGGGGAGGGGAAGACTATCATTAATGTCTATTTCCATCTTGCAGTGGGCTACCAACCATTCCACTCTATATTAGACAGCTTTGCTTTGTAACCCAAACTTTTTATAGCATTACTAAATAATGCAGAGTAAACCCAATAATCAATACATATTTGCAGTGATTCTTATGAATGGTTACAGGAAATCTATACAGAAAAGCTTTTCAAACTACCTTTTATAGCAGGTAAAAATGTGAGTCTGGCATGCCCAATGATCACTACAATTTTCTGATCTACAACTCGTTGAAGCAATACACCAGAATTCACATGAAAGCCTTTTTCTATCTTTTTATTGAATAATAACAGTAACATAGCTCAATGTAACATCATTTTGAAGTGCTATTTAATTTCCAGTATACTATTTTTCTTAAAATTTCTGATACATTAGAGGAAAAACACCAATCTGTAAGAGTAATTAAAAGCAACTATAATGTGCTATAATCAACAGCTCTCTGACACATGTGTATGAGTGATGATGAGTCAGCTGAAATGAGTAACACAAATTGCAACTTCATTCTGATTTACCATTGCCAATAGCAGAAGTCCTGTTGATTTACTGGAGGCAGAATTTTACACATGGAAAACTTTCCCTTTATGTGGAGATGAAGGCAAACAGTACATGAAAAAATCACCTCAAACTGCCAATAGGAGTTTTAGGTCTTATTTTACACTGTGTGGTGGGTTTTTTTCTATTTGATTTTTTGTTGTTGTTTTTCTTGGGTTTTTTTTGGCTGGGCTTTTTTTTGTTTGTTTGCTTTTAATGTGAACAAATCACACTTTCTAACTTTCCGAGCAGAATTCAGGTACAATTCAAAAGAACTTACGAGACGGACTTTCAAGCTATCCAATTGATAAAATCAGCACATTCTAGAAGAAAGCCACGCACCCTTGTGACTATGAAAGTGAGAGCTCAAATAAGGAATAAGGACAACCTAGTATAGTGCATGTGAATTAAGAAGAAAGAGAGCCAGTCCTTCCTCAGAACCAGTATTTTTGTGAATGGCACTAATTTCACCTTTGGAAATGCCCTATATTTAGTTCCTCAAGTGTTAACAACATTTCTCTGTCTTAAAAGCCAGATACAACTTCACTAATGGCTGAAGCACTCATTGTTTGCTGGAATTGCAGGAAGAAATTCAAAAAAATGGAGTGCACAGGATGGTGCACTGGATTTGTAAAAACTTTTTGGCAGTCAGTACTAGAAGATTGTATCCTGTGTTTCAACAGGGAAAAAATGTTCCCTTCCATATTACAGAATTGGTACATGCTGTCTTCAACTTTATTTGTTTTACCACTATAGACTAATAGAGAAATTCAGAATAGAGAAAAGCACAAAGAAATTACCTTTCTTAACATAGTTTTAGTAAACAGTTACTGAAGAAATAAAAATTGGGAATTGCTTATATGAGGCCTGCTTGTACTTATTCATTATAAATGCACCCAAATAGTACAATATTTATAAAAGCAATGGATAGCATCTTCATTTATTAATTTCACTTTACTTACAAGGAACTATTGTGGTCAGTCAGTCTAATTTCTGTTCCAGTGAAATCTATCTTGTTTTAAAAGTCCAGTGCTTGCCACAGAACTTGATCATGTTCTTTAGGAAAGTATCTCATCCTGAATGCAAATATTTCTAATGACAGATAAGTGACTTTTCATAAAATGTTTCAATAATGACATTTTAAGCACTAAAATCCATTCTTTGTGTCTGAAACTGTGGAACTTCAACATCCATTTAATCTTCTGATACTTTGCTAGAAAGAGGTGCCCATTGTTATCAGATTTCCACTCTGAATTTAAAGTAGTTTGCAATCAGATTGCCCTTTAATATAACTTTAATATTTCTTTGGTAAAATAAATAGGGAAAGAACCTAGACTTTTCCATAATACCAGTCTTTTCAACTTTCTAGTGGTTCTTCTCTAAACCTGTTACAAATTTTAGTATCATTCTTGAAGTGTGACCACAGAACACAGAGCCCTGTTTCAGTGTCAAACAAGACTCCTGACCAGACAGGCAAAGCAATCTGAGAAGCCAGACATATCCTCCATCCATAACCCTCTCTTTAGGGCTCAAGACTTTTTCAGAGCACCTTCAGATGCTCCTACAGGTGTTTTACAACTGTAAAAATTCGATGAAAATATTTATTTACCTTCTCATAAGCCCGTAACTTTATATTTAATTATTCTGAAACTATTTCTGCAGCTAACATGGCAATTCATTCAGGTCTGCCAATAGCAATATGTACCCATTATTCAGCATTTTTTTAAAAAAATTAAACATATTGCAAATAAGTAAACGCACTTTAGCTCACATTACATATTATGTTGTTTTACAAGACATTTTATTTTTTCTATAAGCCTATATGGATTGGAAATCTTACTAACCCCCTCTTAATAAAAGCATCTTACAATACTTATCCCCTTATTTCCAGTGGGACCACTGCCATTTGGACAGGTCTGTCACTACCCAGACCAACTTTTACTGGTTTTGAACACATTTGAGAAATTATGTCAAAACTGTTTCAGAACTGAAGTTGATCACTAGAGCTGGGTCATCTAGCTCCTAAAAAAGTGAAATTCAAACTATCAGACTGCTTTAATTAGCTAGTAGAGAAGTACAGTCATCACATACAGACAAATAGGCTTTCCAGCACAAATGTTTCCAGCAGACTAGAAATAATTAGTTTAGCTTTTTACCTGTCCCCTCTAACTATTGAGTCAAGACTTGGAATTGATCAATACCAATTTTCTAATGACTTTTTTTTTACCACATTTTAAAATGCCATCTTACTGTTATTAAATGAAGCTACTGATAGACTTTTAGGTGGGGTTTTTTCCCTTTCCTCTTTTTTTGCCCCTTCCTTTTTTTTCTCCCCTTTCTTTTAGCCTTGTGTTATAGTTTCTAGTATCTGGTTACATCTACTTGGATTTTTCTGTTGGTCTTTTTTTTTTGTTTGTTTTGGTTTTTGGCTTTTGGGGTTTTTTTGGTGGTTCTTTGGGGGTTTTTTGGGGTTTTTTTTTGGTTTTTTTTTCTGTTTATGTTTTTTAATTATCGTCTAGATAATATCAACATTGCCTTCACTTTTATTATAGCCATTTTCTAAAAATTGTTCTTAAACTCTTTCAAGTTCTAAGTCATACTTCTGAATTCAAACTTTTTCTCCTTTTTGGTAGAGTTCATATTCGCTATCTCTTATAATGACAAATAAGGTGGAATGAATTTGTATCCACCACTGCAAGCATGACTACTGAATAACAAACAAGCATTCATTTCCAAATCCATAAACAACTTATCTTTCAAGATGCCATAGAATATATAATCTCCTTATATTTGGCATAACAATATTTTACTTGAAGTGAGAATCTAAAATTTTCAGAGATTTTAAGGAAGTTCTGCTATGGAAGCATGAAACATTTCAATAGGAACCAGAATGATCATATTCTCTAACATGATGGGTGATCTGTAGAAGCCACGTAGGAGATCCTTCTGTTTGTTATGCCTTAAAGCACTGCCCTCACATGCCCTGACATCATAACAATAAAAAGCTACAGAACTATGCAACTCCATGTACCAAGGCAAAGAGCAAACATAAGCCCATAAAATTACCTCCACTTCCACCTTTAAAAACTAAGTCTTTTTACATAAAATGCATTTAAATTCAGTCTTGCTGTTTTCACTTTCTATTCCTTGTTCTTTTGCTACTGGCTATAACAAGAAAAGGATTAGGCCCTTCACTATGTGTTCATACACTGCCTATTGACCCAAGTTTCCATTATTTCAGAGCAGTTTCACTAAACAGGAATTTCTAGAAATTGAAGATAAGAACAGTGAAAACTAAGGACAATGAAGGTCACAAGGCTTTGATTTGAAATATTGCTTCAGCAACTTGTATCATGCAGAACAGTTCTTGGATTCTGAGAGGCTCCCCCTCTCAGAGATGGAACTTTCCTTGCCAGAGAAGGTAAGGAGACCAGAGACAGCTCAGAAAACAAAGAATGTATCATCATCTGCCCTTTGAGGTTGTGCCTCTACTGACAGTTGGCAAATTTGCTGAATCAAAATTTTTGATGGCTCAGTTTGTGCTGCGCAAAAATATGTTCCTAAATAAGCAAAATATTTCATGCTTTGTTGTTTTGGTTTATTCCAAAAGACTGAAAGACGTTATCTTTGTACTGCATGGTTGAAAATGATCTTTTGTTGATTGCTTCTTTTTCCATGTCAATAACAAGCAGCTTCATCTGATGTGTGATGGAGAGTATGGGATGTGGTATATATACATTCCTTTTTTCATATGTATTATGCCCTTGTAAAAAATCAATGTTTAAATAAAATATAGATGCTGATACTGGTGGTCATCAGTTTTCAGAAGTAAAAAGAAATTTTCCAACATTCAGCTTTGATTTCCATCTTATCCCATGTCAAAGCTATCAATAAATATTACTAGAAGTACACTCATCCTACTGTTTAACTGATTTTTTCCCAACAGAATGAAAATATCTCCTTTTACTCCACAGAGCCAGAAAATCTCAGAAACTTCTGAATAAGGTAGTGCATATCAAAAGCAGTAACAGCCCACAAAATGCACATTCTACTATGCTGAAATACACTAAAAAAATGCAACAAAAATTTACAAATTTCAGACAGACTTTATTTAGAATGAAATTAAAAACAAGTCATATGATAAATACCGACAGCCTTTAAATCTGCTATGTAGATAGAAAAGGCCACTCTGCTACATCCACATATATATTTTCATTATTTTACATGTACAGTAGCGTAATACTAAACCTTGTTTTCATATAACACCATAGTGATTTATATAGAATATCAAGTTCTTTGTGAATTATCATGAAAAACATTTTAAATTATATCATAATAATTAGATATACTATGTCTTCATTTTTGTTTGCATTGTATTTTCCAGCTACTGGTTTCAGAAAATTGCCATTAGTTTTGTTCTTCTCTTCATGAAGAGCATACAGTAATTTGCAAAATCAAGCAAGGATGAAAATGTGATTGAAATATAGGAATTTTTCTAATGAAATATTATTATTGCATTATAAATTATTGATAGAACGGTCCTGGAACTCTCTTCTGATGTGCTCATCCTTTTGAGGGAAAATTTCCATAAGAGATACAGCTATTGCTAGAGCGTGTTTGGCTTCAGATACACATTTTGCAACAGTTTTATTAAATTATGGTCAATATAATGGATTTTTAAGGCCTATTCCCAAGTCCATGCCCATGAAAACACTGCATTCAACTGCAGAATTGCCTAATTGAGAAATACAATTTACCCTGTTGCCTTAGGTACTTTTACAGTACAAGAGAGGTTTTACATATTTATATTGAATAGATACTTGAAAGTATTGCCATATTACCATTACATCTTAGCAATGTTATGCTTGCACCATCTTCACTTACATAGCATAAAATGCTACCTTGAATTACTGTTTTAATGTGAAGTGCTAAGGCTTCATTGACTGCAGTCCAAGTTTCTCTTTTCACGGAAACCAATGACCAGGTGTGCTAAATCATTTCTACCAGGCTCAAACAGGTAAAAAAAGTTCCTTGAAAATGTTAGCAGACATCATACCTATTTGTTAAGCTAAACAGGTTGTTAAATGTTGGTGCAAAGCTTGAGAAGAGACCAAAGCATCTGGGTGATGCTTCTGACTTCAGAAAATACAGCAGAAGTGCTTCTCCCTTAATTCAACCATGGAAGAAAGAATTTACTGAGAAATTTTAATCCTAAAATTCTACGCAGCAAGAAAATTTTCCTTTACACCAAACAAGTACATAAGGCATTTTATGTCAAACAATTTACAAAATGGTACAACAGCAGCCATTTTTTTAAACTCAATAATTTCATCTTAGTACTTACCTGTCAATATCCTGGAACATAAGAATCATAAAAGAGACAGTCTATTAAAAACAAATGTAAAGCATGACAATCTACTAAAATAATGAAATTAACAGATATTGAAGTCTAGTTCAAGAAATTTCTCTTGGCTTTCAGTTGTTTTTCCCTACCTGGCCCATCCCAATCTTCAGTCTCTACAGCAAGCTGCCCTGGTTTCTCTGACCTTGCATCACCGTCAGATTCTGCTGCTTCCTGGATGCCTTCTTCATTGCCTGAAAAACCATCCAAAAAATACAGCATTGACATATTCTAATAGTGACTTCCAAGCAAAGCTCCTATAATATCCAAACAGTTGCTTACATGCCTAACTGAAACATACTCATGTCTATAAACAGAGAGAAAATGGAAAAAAATAATTAGACATATAAAGATTCGTGAGTGTCCACTGACTCAAAGAAGCCCTGAGTATGCAGTATTTCCAGTCCCACGGAGTGAAAATCTTGCAAAACAGTGTTTATTCCATATGCTTAAGAAACAGAATCACAACTTGCACCTAGTTCTGTAAACCAAAGCACATAAAGTCACGGAGTCTGTACAAAGGAGAGAAAGAAATCAGCTCGTGACCCCCCAGGAACATTCACTTTCAGTTATGAGTTTTCTTGAATTGACATTTAAATGTTTCTTATGCACTGCAGATATATGACACTCAGAAAAAAAATATGGTCCACTAAACATTTTGGTATTTCCCACAACTAGAGAAAAGCTAATCCATGGTATTTCATCATTTAAGGAGTTTGCCCTTAAAGTCATAATATCCCAGCAAGTCCCTAAAGTAATTTTCTCCCTATCAAGTTTTATTTAAAGAAATGCTACATTTCTGATGAATTTTCACATTTTCACCACCCAGAAGTACCTGAAAATGTCTGTCTGCTTTCTGTTACTACCTACTACAAGGACATATACAGGACACACAGAAAACTATGATAAGATTAAATTTTTAGAGATGACCATTTAATTTTTATTTGAAGAAATGCTTGCTGAAAGTGTAGTTATTTCAGGTAAACAAATACACTAGGCAAGCTCTTTGCCAAAATACTTTGGAATAACCACTATGAAAACAACATTGAAGAAGAGGGGTCCAGGTATTAACATAAAACACTCTGGCCACAGTAACACATTGAGTGATATGACATCTCTAAAGGCTTTTCCAGGATTGGATTTTACTCATTTGTAGATTTTTTTTAATACTAACCTATCCAGGAAACTCAGGCATAAGAACACACTAAGAAGAATTGAAAGAAAGAAACAAATCTATGCAATTAACTACTTCAGTCAAATAGGGTTGATGATGGTTTAATTTTTTTATCCAACTTAAAGGACATTTGTTAAAAAACAATTTCCCGCAAAAAAGTGACAGCATTAGAAGAACAAATACTGTGCATTTTACAAACTGAAAAATCAGACCCTTTGTTGATTTAACAACAGGAGACCAAATAGGAGCAAAAAGCACAGCAATTAAGCAGTAACTTGTAATTTTTTTCTGTACTCATGATAACAAAAGCTTTAATTAGCAACATAGGTAAAGAAATGTGATTGCAACAAACTATGCCAGATCCCCATATGTTATCACTGGAGCTATATTTATACTGGATAAGATTGTGACCCAGAGTTTTCAAGTACATGATTATATACAAACACTATAAAGTATTAACTTCTTGTGCACATGTAACGTCTCGTAATAACACATTCTTCCTTGCATTCATAAAACACAGTTTTTCAAATATGAAGTCTAAGGGCTTGATAAACTACTACTCACACAAACACAATACTATAATCACTCCAGAGTTTGATTACAAAACTATAGTTCAGTGAACTTGTGGTACTAAAAACATAGTCCAGAATAGTCACATGCACTTGTAGTGTGTAAAATAAAACTGGAATACAACACAAATATCTAGTACGATTTTTGTGCTAAATTAACTGTGGAACTGCAGCCAGGCATTTGAGGTTCACATGCTTCAGCTCAATCTGAAGTTACCTTTGAGAATACTCATGTGCTGAAAAAGCTATCAAGTTTCTGCTAAGCACTTTTAACAATTATTTGGTTTTAAGCAACTAGCCTATTTTGAATTAACATTTGTATAGTTACTTTGTAGTAATCAGACCTCTGCTTTCTTTGGGTGGACTGAAGAACCTATTGGACAATTTACCTTCATTTTTCTATATTCACAGCAACTTAAAGCAGCAAAAATTTTTCTTTCATTGGAGAGACACAAAAGAAATTTTTCCTAAGTTCAGACCTGGCATGATCAACTCCAGTTTTCTCAAAAATGCCTGAAAATAATTCACAACAAGGGCAATTCTTTTTTTTTAATTGAAGATGCATAACCAACATAGACATTTCTTAGAATGTTCTTTGTATAGAATGCAAATGTTTTTCTTCCACTGCACATAACAGAGCTGTATCTACTGAATCAGAACAGTAACAGCAAAATTTAGAAATAGTAATTCTTTTAGACAGAAAAGAAGCACAGATAATTGGACAGCTTAACCTCCAAAATACTAAGTTCTTCCAGGTTATAATGTATGCCAACCTGGTGTTAACTTGCAAATTTCAGCATTCTTCTAGTCAGTGCAACCAACCAGAACATAAACAAATGAAACTATCAGAATTAAAAGAGGACAAAATTAAGTGACATGATTGGGCTGAAAAGCAAAAGGACAGAACAACAGCTAAGGTACAAAAACTATAGGACACTATAATTAAGTATTTGGGAGATGAGGAAAAATCTGAAAATATATCTTATCAGATAACTAACTTTCTCTTAACTTCCTTTTTCACTGTTTCATGAAGTATAGTGTTACATGGTTTTCACAGTCAAGTTTTAATGGATTGATGCATGTCTAGCACAAACAGAGTAAATAAAACGTGTAGAATTTACATTAAGGAAAACTTTACTCTTCATCTAGAAGTATTCTTAATTATTTTCATTGATATTTTCTGTTACTCCAAACTGCCAAGTGCATGCATTACCCACCTGAAATACCACCACACTGATCTCTCCTGCTCCCCCACACTACTCCAGTCTGCTACTGAAACCAACAAATGGTACAATACTGGCAATTTCCAAACCCGCCAGGGAGTGAAGTCTATCCCAGGCTCAGCTGAGCATCAAGGTCAGATGGAAATGGGCAACCAAAACAATCCGTTTGGTGCTGGTGACACTGCAACTTCAAAAAGCCAAAAGAAGGCTTAGCAGAGAGCTGATAACAAAGCGCATCTCTCAAGCTTTTTTTCCCCATACTTAAAGCTATTTTAGCAGTTAACATTTGTTTAGCACAAAGGAGTTTATTTCCTTTCAGAATTTATTTTCTTTCCATTGTTTACTCTTTCTTTTCAGTCACTTGACTACTTTTCAGTCTCAATAAGACTATTTTTTAATATTTATTTTAGAACTGATTACATTTTTCTTCAATTTACAGGTGCAGACATTTAACTGGATCCAGGATATTAATTATTTCTTTCTTCCAAGTCCAATCAAGTTTTTTTCCTCATATATACACTACCCATTTGATAATAACTTGTTGATTCCCTTCTAATCCCATTATTTTTATGTTTTGTGTTTTTCTTTATTTGCTGCTCAATTATGCTTAATGTATTTAAGTTAAAGGATAAATAACATTTCCCCATCGAAGAGTGGTGTAAGTACTCTAAAATGAACCAAAACCTGCTTCTGCTTAAGCAGGTTTAAACCCCATAAGTTAATTCTGTCCTTTAAATGATCATTGCATGAGAAAATACTCTTATGAGTAAGCACATATAATTCCATAAACTATGTTCAGTCATGAGTCAAGTAAGACTACTGGAAATTCCACTCCTTCTCTATACTTGGTATTAAAGTTACACTTTTGGCAGAACTCATCACCTCTAACCTCAGATGCCTGAAAGTTAAGCTAGTCCAGACTACTTACACAGACACTCCTACAAACAGGGAAGAAAGAAACCTCCTGAGTGATTCATCCTATTCTAGGATGCCTGAGATGCGAGACCCCTCGGTGTCAGAGAGCTGAAATGAATCATCCTCTTAAACACACAGCTTAGACTAGGAACCTATCTTTAGTCAGCTAAAGTTGGGAGAAACAAATCTCTGACTTATGCTGAAATGCTGAATGCACAAAATACTGCTTAACTAAGAGGAAAAAAACCCTCTCTTATTTAAACAACTTCAATATGTAATGTGGATTGAATTTTCATCTTGACTTTATAATTTCTTACTAGTTCTGTTGTCTTCAAAAACAGCTCAAGTTTTTTGGTTTTCTTTCTTATTTTTTTAAATCTGGTTTAAATAGGCTAATGTTTATCCAATAGACAATTCACTGCAATTCAAGGTGGTAAAGTTGGTCAGGAAATCTGATGACTGTAAAAGAGACATATTACCAGATACATGAGAGAGAACTCCAGCTTCTCTGACAACACTGACAAGTAGGAAAGAGAGACTTGAATATTAACAAGTAATTTCACTTTAATCTTTTTAACAAATTAAAGACT
The DNA here is from genome assembly GCF_009819885.2 of Catharus ustulatus. Classification (NCBI taxonomy): domain Eukaryota; kingdom Metazoa; phylum Chordata; class Aves; order Passeriformes; family Turdidae; genus Catharus; species Catharus ustulatus. The sequence continues at coordinate 141,709,194 of NC_046221.1, read as the reverse complement.
TCCCAATTTGTACTTAATCAGCTTGTACCACAAGTAGTTGTGGTATTTTATAGAAGCACATGGGTTAGCAGTTCTTCTCAATCCTGCTGTTTTAATCCATGTTGTTCCTATCAGTATTAGGCTCTTACAGAAAGTCTCATACAATATAACTATTGAACTTTCTTGACTAGGACTGTACAGCAGCTGTTAGGCACTCTATAATGTATTTTGCAATCAGCTAAATCAACAAAGTATTTTTAACAATGAACAGTTCAGAACTGACAGATCTACTTTCTTGTTCGCAGCTGCTTATCACGGCACAGATATCATGTATGTTTACCAGGTGCTTCCCATAGTTAGGATACCGTCACAGGAGCCGCTCACTAAAGATAAGGTCATAAAAGAGATGAAAAACGTGCAGGCTTCATACACTCATGGTTTTATCATCAGACAAAATAGCTTTGGGTGAAGGACTGTACCAGTCACAAAAAGCATACAGCAGCTTCTATTAGAGTGAGAGAACAATAAAATTTGAAATTCAGTTTGTTTTCCCTCTTCTGGCAGCATAAATGTAAACTTAAATTGTCAGCATCTTCATACAGCTGTTCAGAGTGAAACATCACTTCTCAATTATAATAAATCAGCTCAGAAATAAATTGTTGCAAAGCCTGTAGCACTCAGCATTGCCAAAAGAGAAAACAGCCACAATGCAAAGACCTGGGGAGTCACTCACTGTAGACTTTAATTTGGCAAGGACATAACCTCATGGATGGTGACAGACCAACGTGACTGGCCGTGAAGGGGAGGGGGCCTGCTCCTTTCTGACACAGTCTACAGTGGCAGTAATTCTGGATCCAACCAAACAAGGATTCTGAGACTATACATACAAAAGATGCCAGAGCTTCAGAAACTATAGATCAGCAATCAAAAACTGTCCTTTGTTATTCGCTTTATCTCAATGCCTGCAACCAGTAACAGAGCTTACACACACTGATAATCCTGCTCTTGAATCCTAAGAAACACACTGTAAGCTGAGGATTGTTGCCAGGAACCTCTCCTCAAAAGCCATACTCAGTAACTTTGAAATAAACCATATACAAGTTAAAATACAAACACTTCATTCATTCAATGTAACTTACTTTTTAGCAGCACACACTATTCTTAAGAATATCAACAACATCTAACAGGTCTGAACTAACCCTTGTGTGGATTATCTCTTTTTAAAGTATTCTATGTATATATTTAACTATAATTGTAATGGCAATACAAGTTTCAGCAGACATAAATCATTCTGGGTATAAAATAATGCAAAAATAATTTTATAAGCTTTTGGAATGGTAACAGAACTGTGAGAATAAAGATACTAAATAATATGGGAGGGATGTTTCCACACTTTTGCATTTGCCAAATGAAATTAGGACAAGATAAACAACTAGAGTGGGTACAGTGCCATGCAAATGGGTTTACTCTACAAATCTTGCAAGGACAAAGAAAGAGAGGAAGAGATCTGGGGCTATCACTACCAGACTGTTAGCAATTCATCTGATATATATCAGAAATAGTTTCAGTGAAGCCCATAAAAATCAACTGAGACACTCTTACTCTGCAAATACAGAAAGTATGAGCAAAATCTGGCCCTCAGATGATTGATTTGGTAACGTACCTGAAAGAAACCAGCACCTGAACAAGTTAATCTACTGCATTTTATTTCAGATTATGTTAATCACCTCACTACTTTGCTTCTTTGCAAGCAATTATTGTTTTCTGTCATGCTGATTAGCAGTCATAATTTCTCCTGGGATAAACCTCATTTGAAATAACTGTATGTTTCCATTTGCCCTAAGCACTCTTAGAATTATTTGTCCAGCAAGTCTCAGAAGCAATGCATGGTCTCTCCCTAATTTTTGGGATCTGTCTGTGAATATTCAAGTGTTGGCAAGTGCCCATATACGTGCAAGAAGTTAGCTCTCCAAAACCGTGGTACGAAACTATTTTGGTTCCTATTAAAATCACCATTTTGTTTAATAAAATGACATCTTGACACATTACATTTCAGCACAGTGATCATGTTAAAAAGCAGTGTCAATTATTTCTAACTATTCCAGCTACAGCACTTTTCTCCTGGGATAAGACACGCTGTGCAGCACATTCATCTAGACTGAGTCTGGCCTTCCTCTTTCTCTACATGTTTGATATGTTCTCATTATCGCCACTGTTTGCTTTTGAAGTCCTTTCAAGACAAGGATCACTCATTCAAATGCATTTCCTGCAGAACAGTGAAAGTGTTCTCTGAATTGTATTCCTCACTTTCCTTTTATTAATGGGTTTTAAATATAGATATTTTTATATATATATACGCACAAACATATATGTATGTATATATGTATGTATGTATATATGTATGTATATATTCTAATTTTTAGGAAGAAATTCTATACACCTGTGCTGCAAATGGGCATCATTCAGATATACTGGCTACTCAAGAGCTTCTATCAATTTTCAAAAAAAGGATAAAAATTCTTGCATCTTTTCAATTTTTTGCCATTAAAACTTCAAATACAAGAACTCCATTAGACATATGCAAGTACTAGCCTGGGGTTCAAACTACATAGTTCTAAGCTCTTGATTAGAAAAGCAGCAGAAGCATATTTTAAAAGATATTTACATGCCACAAATAAAAACTGTTGCTTAATATAATTTTCAAGAATTTCAATGGAAATCAATAATCCATGAGATTCTAAACCAGCCTGCCGCAGGACAGAGAGATTAGTTCAATGAAATTCTAACAAGTTTCAAATTCTAAGTTTGAAGGCTCTTCTGGAGGTTCATATTTCAATTTAATTATATAACAAACCTTTACCATTCCTACTGCAGAAATATTCAATTTCCTGTAAGAATTCTTCCTTCATCCAAACAAGAAGACCTCATTTTATACTTTGCAGCTGAAATCATCATCATATATGAATTCAGTTTTTACATGACTTCTACACATGACTACATAAATAGTGGCATTAGGTACCTGTTCCTACACAGTGAAATCTTAATTTACTTTATTGAAAACAACTGGATGTTTTTTATTTGAAATGATCAACACTTCAGATGGTTCAATATCAAAAGCAGTTAATTCCCTACCATTACAGGTGTGTTCCTACATACATGTATCACACACAATTTCAAAACCAGTCTAGGTTTCTGTGAGTCAAACCCAAGAAAAAGACTTACCAGTCAAAATATGTGCTTCTTTTTCGCTATCCAGCAGTAATATCTGTCTTATCAATATTTATCCAATGATGACATAAATGTGACATCTGCTTTATTTATTTTTACTGATCCTTTCAGAATTAAATTGCTGCAAATACACCCATATAGTACACAACCTGTGAGCAAGTTTGCTTTTTGACCCTGGGTTGACAAGAATTTTTTCAGCCATGTCTGAGAACTCTTAAGAGACTCTTAAAATATATTCAGAATTTTTGTGTCAGGGCCACCAAATAAGAAAAAAAAAAAAAAAAAGACAAAATGGACCTTCATTATAAACAATATTAGAAACAGAAGCATAGTACACATGAACTAAGAACATGTGGTGCAATTTGTCATTTGTGGATTTCATGTTCTAAAGAAGATTACTCTTATTAATTTGCAATTCATATTCTGTCAAATTTGACCTGAAATTTAAGTCAATCCAAGTTCAAGTTTTGTGACTTTCTAGAAAGAGGACATTATACTACTTGTTGTAACCAAATAATCCCTTCCTGAATTCTATCCCTAGCTGAGATAGATTTCAGAATTTCATTGTTCTTAAGAAAACCAAAATGTGCTGACTGAAAAGGCTGGAGTTGCTTTGATAAACTGCTTAAAGTTGAGTAAGCTGTTTAAGTGTTTCTCGCACTTTTTAATTCTGTACAGTTAAAATAATGTTTTCTATTTGGATCTATGTATTTATTTCTTGAAACATAGCTTTCTAGTTTCTTTTTGAGATATAATTTTCTGCTTGATGACCAATTATTTAATGTCTTGATTAGAAGAAGGGTTTGCTTATTTAACTTAGGTCAAACTTTTATCCAGCTAAAGTTGATGTTAATACCTACATAGGTTTAAGATGGACTGAAAATACAACCTGAAGGGTTTAAATATGTGTTAGCAGTAAGTTTAAAAAAGTACAGAATAGACAATCTTGTACTTTTTGTTTTGGAAGCCTTTACATGCTCTCTAGTGAAAAAAAAAATCACTTCAACCTTCTCAGATATATCTTTTCCCTTCTAGAAAGAAAACAGGTGGTCCTCTGAGCTCCAGAGCAGGAAGGAATGAGGAACCTTAAGAGGTGAAGCACAAGGCAAATGTTGATGTTCAGATGAAAAAGATCTCCTTCCATCCTGCTGGGATCCAACCTAATTCTGACTTAGCATTGTTCAAAGGCTGTTATCAGAGAAGCCCTTTCCTTTCTTTGTCCATATTCAGCATCTGACAAAAGTATGGAAGATTAGAATCACAGAATCATCAGGGTTGGAAGGGATATTTAGGATCAAGAGGTCCAGCTGTCCACCCAGCACTGTCACTGTAATTCCTAAACCACATCACCCAGATCCAGAACCAGACACCTCTTCAACATCTCCAGGGATGGTGACTCCCTGAGCAACCTATCCCAGTGCCTCAGCACCTAATGCTTAACAGTGAAAAATGTTTTTCTAATATCTAATCCTAATCTGAATCTCCCCTGTCTCAATTTAAGGCCATTTTCTCTCTTCCTCTCTCTGCAGACAGGGAGAAGAGACTGAACCTCACTACAGCCTGCTGTCAGGTGCATGTAGAGAGTGATGAGATACTCCAGCCTCATCCTCTAAAGTTGTTTCAGCTGAATGTGATACAGATAAACATAAGGGAACCCTTACTCTGGGGAATATGAGAATCCAACAGTGTCACAAACATGCAGAAAAGTCAGTAAGAGGTAACTACTACATTCTTGGAAGGAGTAGTGCTGCGAGTTCTTATGCATATTCTAGTTATTCTAGCAGATGACAATAGATACATTCCTATTCTGTCTCTGATTTCCGAAAAGAATCAATATATCCTTCATTTAGTCATAAAATCTACATAAATAAAATGCAATTAATTAAAATAATCTAAAAATTTTAAAGGAATATGAGCTCCAGCAGAACAGAAGTATTGCCAGGGAAAGATAATGTCAGGAGCAGGGAGGGGGGGTGTCTGGTGCCAAGCAAAGCCGAGGGCTGTGCAATCACCTCTATCAGTGCTCTATCAGTGTCTACACTCCAGCCAAATCCAGAGAAAACAAGGAGTCAAAGATTCAGGTCAATAAGCTTATAGGCGATTTGCACAAACTGCTCCTGCAGCAAGGTAAAAAACAAAGTCATATTGGCTTTTCTTTTTTATTCCTTCTCTTTGAACTCCTTGGTCCAAACACACCCTCGAAATGTCAGTGTTATATGCAAGAATTTAAAGAGCTGAGCTTCTTAATCCCGTTAAGAAATAAGAACAAAGTTGCCTGTAAAGATCTCCTTATTGAGCTCAAAGTGATTATGGTATAGCTGCCTTCTGCTGATCCTACTTCCACTTGCTATAGCAAAAAATGGTAGAAATTTGTCATGAAATCCATTACTGAAAAGGAGAAAAAATTGATTAAAACGTTCCTGGTTAAAAAAAAAAAAAAAAAAAAGGGGGGGGGAGAAAATAAAGAAAAGAAAGCATAAATCTAGTGTTTGATCCAGAAGCAGAAAATAGCAAGCATATTCTTAGTCGCTACACGCGTAATATGAAAGAAGCAAGGAATATTTACACAGTTGCACACAGGCACACACAGAGACACAAAGTCATACTCCAAAGGAAAAATGAACACACAGAAACCCTTTTCAGGGTGTTATTATACGTGGTAGCAAAATACCTTTGCACATAAAGTATGAAGGGCTAGATTAATACACAGACAAACTTAGCTTTGTATATGCTTTCCTGTATGAGGTCTCACACTGCAGTTGTTTCTCTGAATCTCAAGCCTGGGTGCACAATCAGGTCACATGGTTTAATATAAAAAATTCCAGTCCCAAGCTGGTCTGTCAGGCTAGTAACAAACATGAGTATGATTATGTGTACATGAACAGAAAATGGAGTTCAGGTTTGGAACTCATCCCTTCCTGCCCAAGAAGAGTATGAGAATATAGAACCAGGTATACACTCGGTATGCAGCCACTCCCTGTGTTTCCTTCTTGCTGACTTAGGAACTGTGTATTAGTTTTGGACTGCACTGGATTTCCCTCATTTTCCTCTTCCCCTACAAATAATGATAACCATGTATCAGGAACCCAAACCACTCAACCAGCTACAAACACATATCACTGCAGACATACATAGCAGTGTGGGCTACAGATCATAAAATCATTGCATCCTGAAACAATCACTCTCCATCCCACCTCATGTACCCTCCCTGTCACCCTATGTCACCACCTGAAGCAGAGTTAACATTGGGAAGCAGAAGCCATTTGCTTTCCCATCTGCCACCAGGAGTTTTAAGGCCACTGAATCTGCTTCCACTGAGGGCTGGTGCCAATGCTGCCTGGTAATTAAAAAAAAAACATGGAAAACCTACAACACAAGGAACAAGAGCAATAGTCAAAACTACAAGCAATGAACAGGAGAATCTGACACAACGGTCTTAGCAAGGTGCAAGAAATGAACCTGCCTTCTTTCACTAATTATCGGATATTTCATTTGCCTCCTCCTTCTGGCAACAGTCTGACATTTGCTCTTTTGATTCTAAACCTCCTCCATTTTCTTCTCTTGCCTTTTTCCTTCTGTGAACACAGCTACTAATCTCAAGTGATCTCTCTTATTGCTTAAGATAATTTTCCTTTGAAAGTTAAACCCTCATTGAACACTTCTGCTAGGAAGGTCACAAGGAACTCTAAGTTGCTTAGCCAGTTATCAGCCCTATCAGTCACCAAGGCTCCTATTCTCCTTCCTGTTCACAGACAGTAAAAGATGTCACCATATGAGCATAGTAAACTTTATAAGTAACAGAAAAGAACTTCTATTTTTAAGTTTAAATTTAAATTTTTATTTTTTCCTGAGGGTATCTAGGCAAGATGACAGCAGTCAGAGACTAGAAAGTCAACTACAACTATAAACTACTCCACAAATAATCTTGATTTAGAACTTTGATTTTCACCCCATCACCTTCAACTTGGCCTTTGTATTGTTCTGTTGTTCTTCCCTTCCTTCTATCTATCCTTCTGCAATTATTAGCCCTATCATACTTCTTCTCATCTCTTTTAGCATCACCTTATTTTCTTATTCTAACCTACAGCAGAAAAAATTTAGTATTTATGTCCTATGCCCTGGTTTCCAAATCCAGCCTATCCTTGTTCTGCGTGGGAGACAGGCTACTTTCTCCTTACACAGACTGTTGTAATATTGACATTTACGCTGTAAAGTTCCTACATCTGAAATTAATCTGAATTAATCAGATACAGACTCTGATTCCAGATGCCCACTGATTAAAAAAATATTCAGCAAGGGAGATTCCAGGCTAATAAAGTCTTTGTGTGGACAGTACCATCAGATATCCTCTTTATTGGCAGTACAGCAATTTCTAATAACTAAACATAAACAGCAATTTTTAAAGGCTATTTTCAAACTGACAAAATGTAATGCACTACCATCAAGGCTACCTTCTACAAAGTTTTTTTTTCTACTTCAAACACAGAGATCAGTGCAGATTTGTAGTAGAACACCCAATCCTGTTTCCAAAAGACTCTCTTTCTCCTAATCTCTGTCAAAACTGCAAACAAATAAAACTTAACTACCTTCCTTTATGGAGCTCTTCATCCACAAGGTTAAAAAAAACAGAGTTGGAAGCTTAAAGCAATCCCTGACAAATAGTAAGTTGGTAATTTCCATTTCAGCTTTGAATATTTACATGCTTAAACCATTGTTCACTTCTTCACATTCGAGTGTGACTGAAGACCACACAGAAATAAATATTAAATGCAGCAAAGTTAATTTTGTGGTACTGCAGAAGTGTGGGAAAGGAGGAATTTTCCAGATTCATTTTTGCAAAAGCCATTAGTGAGCAAAAGGAGAAAAGCAAGAGCAGAGTCAAAATTCTGGAAACAGAGAAGGTGTAAAATGATATGTAGCTCAATCAAGGTGATTAATTTGCTTCACACTTTGCAGAAGCTTTTTTTTTGCATTCACCTTCTAATTCTGGCAACTATTCTGCCGACTCTATCCCACAAACCCAAAGAAGATGGGAATGACAAGTATGGCTTTATAAAGGTTCCTGTTTGCAATTTAGACAGTAAAGGCCTGCTCTCTGCTTATAACACAATCAGGCACAGCTGGAAAGGAAAATCTCTTCAAGAAGCCAAAGTTACCAAGCTGTGAACCTGTAAGTCCTCTATTCTCATTCCTCAAAATTAATTGTGACTAGTAAATTTTTGCCTTCAGTACCTAGTTTCTATAGCAAAAAGCCCCTGGTTTTAGGTGGTACTTGAATTTACAGAGCTGGGTAAGTATAAAAAACATACCATGGATGAAGCCTGACAAACACCTCCTCCCCAACAGCTGTGTCACTTGTTCCCCATGCCTCTTGATTCTTGCAGGAAGCCCCGCTACTCATTTGTCCTCTTGTTCTGGGTCAGCTGGGAAGAAACCCCAGGGGAGGGAAATAGGGAGACAGGACAGATAAAATTTATATCCAAGAAAACACCTTTGCTTTCTAAAACCATTAATGGTCCATTCTAGCAAGGGCAGAATTCAGAGACAGCATAATGGATTCCCATGCCAGTTCTGATATATTTCTGGGAAAAGGAAACCTGTTACATGAGAAAACTTGCTTTTTTCTTATTTGGAAATACTTTCCATTTAAAGGCTGCCAATACTATCAAAGAGCAGAAGAAAAATCAAATGTCAGGCCCCCAAAACAGAAACTAGACTGCCTTTATTTGTTCTCTAACCTATTTAGTACACATCTCATTTTCATGCTTTTTCATTTTCATAATGACTTTTTATTCATGATATTTAAAAAAAAAATAGGAAAAAAAAAGAAAAGCTTATTTCTCATATGATCTTTTAATTTCAATACTGAAGCCCTACAAAGAAAAACAAAAGGCTATGAATTCTTAACAGATTCATGGAAAAAACCCCGAGAATTAGTCCAATTTTTAGTATTTACTATATAATAGGCAAAAACCCTTCCACTAAGAAAGGGACACAAAAGTAATTTGTTTGTGTTTTCCAGATTAGTTTTGTCTTCTTAGCATTTATCTTTAGAAAAACATAGGTGGGCTCATGATAATGACACTTAAGATGTTACCCTGAAGAAGTAGGACATTCAACAGGAGTTGAGACATTAATAAAAAACCATCACAATTCCAGTCTCCCATTCTATCTTTTTACAGGGAGATTCCCAATTTGCTTCAAAGTGGGACTTTTTGTCACACTGCCTCAGCTGGAGGTAGATTAGAAATTTTATGTGCCCCTTGATCCTTAGAAATCTTCTTTTCAACTCTTCTGCAGCAGTTGCACTGGAGAGACTTAAGATTCTTTTATAACTACAACAGACCAACTTTTGGGAAGTCAGAAGGTATTTAGCCTGAAGAATCAGCAGATGTCCTTAAAAGAACATATAAACAAGATAAGCAAGATTCAGATTTGAATGTATTCCCATTTGATGCCTGATCTTTAATACAATGGCCTGGATTCAGTGATTTGCCCAAAAGATGTGATTACTTAAAGTGAAGAACCAAGATAAACTGAAACTCAGTGTAAAGTTGAAATATTGATAGCTATTTTAAAAAAATCAATTTTATTTCTTGATTTCACCTCAAACCATAATATTTTCCACTGGTAGGCCCCAGAAATGCATTAAGAGAGGTAACTAAATCAAACTGATATGCTATGATATGAACTAATAGTGGGACATAGTATTCCACTGCTGACAGGAGGAATTCAAGAGACACCAGTGTAATAACAACTATGCAAATAGTGGTTTAAATATTTATTTAGTACTGCCAATAACAGGAGGAGTAGTTTTTGCCAGTGAAGGAAAATGGTGTCTGAAAGGCATGTGAACCAGAGAACACAAATTAACTGCAGTATTTATTACACTCAGTTACAATTGCAGTTGTAACTAACTTCTTCCTGTTTGTAAAGAATCTATTGATGATATGGGGTCTCCTCACAGGAAGATTTTGTAGCAGCTGAACTCCAAACTATGGATTAGACTGTTCAGATCTCTTAGGGTGATTTACTAAGTACCAAGAACCTGCAGAAGCTACACAGAGGATATCTAGAAAATACATTGTAATGCCTTTGCCACTGATGACTGAAGACTCTAGAGGAAGGACTAAAGCCCTGCAGTCAGAACACTCAACTTGTCAAACAGATGATTAGACTTTGTCCAAGACAGATGAAAATAATACAAAACCAGAAACATATCAAGTTATCATGAGAAAATGCATGTCGATATCTGGGAAAGAACCAAAAGACAGAGAAACCATCAACATCCTAATGCCCGAGGGATTTGTGAACTAACAGAAGAACATCACCACAACAACTTCAGCTATTTGATAGGCATCCTTACCTGCAGAAGACAAACAATAAAGCAATCAAGTGGATATCCGGCAGGAAGAAGGTTAACTCAATGCTCTAAATAACAATAGTGTGTTTTTCTGCCAGCTGACTGGGAAGTAGCACAACCTTGCAGACTGAACTGGCAAGAATGGATTGGTGTGTCTTACGCTAAAACACCTTAATCGTCAATAATTCACAAGTACCAAGTGCAACAAAAAGGCATTTGCAACTTCAGAAGTTATCCTTTCACAAATCACTAGTTTTCTACTGTGCATAATAAAGTCTATAATAAGCTCTATTTTAATCCTGGAATCTACAGACACAATCTGTTTTCCTAGCAATGTTTCTTAGTCAGAGAAGTAATGAACAGACATGCTGCTTTGCCAGCTTCAGATTTGGTAATAATTGAGTTCTGGGCCTGTTCTCTCCAGTTAAATATGTAGAAAATAACACTAGGAAGAAAACATTAAGGTAAGATGATTCATGTCCCTGAAAAGTGTATTTCAATATAACTAAATATTTATCCCTTACCAGACTTAATTTCACAAGTAACTCTTTTTCCTGTTTTTAAGGTAGCATTAATACAGCTGTTTGTACATTTTAAACCAAAAAACCTCTTTGACCGTTTGGACAAAGTTTGGCCATTATTGTCTCAAGAGGTTGGCTACAATGATTACCTTTATTACAAAAGTATTCCACTTCTTCACAGCTCAGATTTTCAGGCTCAAACTCTGCAGAAAAGCTTTCCTCCAATGGAAAGTCTTCTTTTGAGACAGTATCATTTTCCTCAGACAGGCACTCTTCTTCTTCATCCTCAGTGGCATCTTCAAGGGGCCCTTAAAAAAGAATCAGGGACACTGTGGCAAAACCATCTAACAGGACAACGTGAAATAAAACCTTAGTGAACTTTTAACTGGCATTCTTTAGCTAGTTTTTCCTTTCACTGCTGTGTTCAGCATTTATTAGAATTGGACAAATAACATTTTATGGAAATGGAAATTGAAAGTGACTTTTCCTGATGACTTCAAATCACAATATGCAAAGTGTCATTAGTAATATGTATTAATAATACTCACACATGGGGGTTTTTCATTATTCATTGGGCTCTGCTATTAAACTCAGACAGTTTTAACAGCTGAAATCAAAGCTGTATTTGTGAAAAGCCATAAACAGTGAAGAGCTTTCTCTTGTTTGTTAGTGATTGTTTTTGATGCTGAATTACAGTACTTAAAATGTTCCTTTACAAGCTTTGTTAATCAAATTAAAAGTACTGACAACAGAGAAATACTACAAAGGTTTCGACAGCACAAACTTCAGCTTATTCTGCTATTTTGCTTCAACTGGCCCCTGATGGTATCCATGATCATTCATGCCAGACTCTTTAACAGATTCTCACTCAATGGACAGGACTCAAGAGACTATTTATTCATTTCACAGAGGGCAAACAAATGTCCTGGTAAACTGCCAGCCCAGGGCTACAAAAACATAAACTAGTGACAGAAACAGGGCATGAGTTTGAATTTGAAATGGTAGTCTGAAGTCTCTGACTTCTCCTCTAGTTACCTAGAGATACTACTGCTACAGATACTCTTGAAGAGACTGCACCAGACAGATTATAACACATAACACCAAGGTTACCAATTAGAATATGCTCAAAAATTAAAATCTTTCTTATATACACACACTTCAAAATCCTTGGTTAATAGCAACTATTTGCTAAAGACATCTCTTGTGCAGGATGTAGAATTTCACCCCAGATTTAAATAGAGATTTGAAATAACTGAACATATTTTAATTTAACAAAGATTTTATTAAATGTCATATGTTTCAAAATCCATCTTAAGACTGGATTTCAAAGGAGAGATTTCATTATACATGGTTGAGGCTTGAAAAAAACTACGTATTTCACTCTCCAATGAAAGCACAGCCTCATTTATAATTGACTGAGTATTTTTTCTTCAAAATGAAAGCGAGCCAGCTAATGAAAAAAAATGTGATTTGTATTTATATGATAGTTTTACGGTATTAAATACACTATTCCTATATAATCTATCATGCTGAGATAGAATACATAAATGATTCTGTTGTGTTCAATGAAAAGGAAGGAATAAATTCTTAAAGAAATCAAATATTGACTACACTCTAATTTTATGTAATTTATTACGAACCGGCGACTACCTACATTTATTAAAACAGCAAAATTCACTTTAGGCTAGGTTGTGTAATTCTTGCTTCAGAGGAATATGATGGCTACTTTTCATTGAAATTGATTGAGATTCCCAGCTGGGATTCCATAAATTAATATAGCTTACTATCTTTCATGGAAATATGACTCTCTGTGCCAGCTGAGAATCTGACCAAATGAGCCCACTTTTGTAGACACATACTCGCCAACAGTAGCTGTCATTCAACAATATAGCTCCTAAAATAAGGGGCTATTATTATGGCTGAAGAAATAAAGATTCTCACTATCAAAGTATCCATTACTGTTAATTGCACCTTCCAGCCATGCTGGGAAAAAATCCAGCAAGTGCATATGCACAGGGAGTGAAGACTGGCTGTGGCACTGTACAGAGCAGAGAACAAAGCACAGCACACGCTGGAGCAGTGTGCTGCAGCTGAACATGGGCACTCCAGGCACCTCATGTGTGTCCAGGTTCATGAAATGAAAGCACAAGGAGTTCTGCAAAAACTATCAGAAATACTACTCTCAAATTTCATTTTATTATTAATATGCGACATTGTCAGTAGAGCCATGTACTGGTGTGCACTCCTAGTAACACCTAGATAAACAAACTAGGAAAAAATATGCTATTTTAGTGAAATGTAAATTTTTGCTACATATAAAAATGTATTAACACCATATTTTGCTTAATTTAAAGTGCAGCTATAAGCCTAATAAATATTCCAAGTATTTTAAATCTGAGGAAAAAATTAAAACTTCAGCCAGCATTTATAGTAAAAGTCAATTTCCTGCTGAATGACTAGTTCTTTGTTACTGACTTTTACAATGTGTCTTACAAAATTTCACAAAAGCAATTTACCTGTAAGTAATGCAATTGGCATGTATACATGACATTTAGGTCTGTTTCTAGATGTTAAACCAGTTATTTGATCAGGTCACCAATACGTAATCAGCAAGCTAATCATCACTGTATGTTAATTAGGAAAAGAACAGAAATGCAGTTGCTATGCTTTCATTTCCAGCAGTCATGGAAACACACTTTATAGCTTCCATTGACACCCCTTCCAAGAAAGGAGAAGAAATACAATGTACACAGCAGCTCCACAGTGCTGGTTCAAACCCCTGTCATTTTGTGGACTGGGACTTTATTTCTTAAATTGATCTTAGACTAAAAAAATACTGACTACTGCTACTATAGATATATTCTATGTACAAACAGGTACGTAACATTACCTAAAGTTACATGTCCAAGCATTTGCAAACATAAATGCACAGTAATTTCACAATTATCAGCCACACCATTTTGACTAAAATTTTGGTCTGAACCCAGAAGTGTGGCTTATAATCAGGTGCGGCTCATATATGGACAAAAACCGAAAAGTTGCTGTTTTAGTTTTTTGGAGGACAGGTGTCTGCTGAGAAAGGCAGGAGCTTCTCTTTGAAATGGAGAATGTAAACCCCCTTCCTCCAAATTATTATAATTTTGAAATCAAGAGACTTTCAGGCAAAGATATGGGAATTAGGAATAACAGTTCTTTTCTAGGGAAATTAAAATAGAAATACAGTACTACAAAGAAACAAACCCCAAACCCTGACAGAGTACAACCTGACACCCTGTCAGTCAGGGTGTTGGTAGCAGTCCCATTAAATGGTGGTTGCATCCTCTTGCAGTGACAGATGTGATTCAGTTGGAGCAGTGCTCCTGTAGAAGGTGCAGTTTCCCTCCGGAGGTCCAGTGGTGATGTGGAGAAATCCAGTTTTCCTCTGGAATCCAGTGGAGAAAGGGGCTACCTTAGTGTCCCAAAACCTCTGTTTTTATCTTGCTAAGAAATGTTGGGCTCTTCCCCCGGCTGGAGCAACTTCCAATGGGATGCAGTAATTTTATCAGTCACACAGTGGGACTCAATGGGCCATTAGCAGAAAATGACTCCCTGGAGAAAGGATGGGTTGTGAAAAGATAAAGAACAATGCCCCACCTGGTTTCAATGGATGGCCCATTAGCAGAATATCTGCCATTGAGATAAAGATCACTGCCCCCACTCTCAACAGATGGTGATAGAATAGATACCTTTTATCACACTCTGTATTGTAATGTGCAGCTTATAATCAGGTGCGGCTTATGTATGGACAAAGAATAAAAAGTTGCTGGCACCCAGAAGTGCGGCTTATACTCAGTGCGGTTTATAATCGTGAAATTACTGTAAATGTTGTCACATCCCAAGGAGATCAGAGGTGTGCATGCATCTACACCAGGCTTTGCCTTGTGCATGAAGCCCACGTACAAAACCCAGCAAAGTTTATTCAGGTGCATACAGGCACACATCAGAGTTTTACCCAACAGGGGCTGGCATCAGAGCCTGTGCCCCAAACACCAGCAATGACAATTGCTGAAGTTGGAGGATCCATGCACAAATATTTTTCTAGGTTTCAGGCAACTTCTGCCTTTTCTAATTCACCCATCTACAACCTGATCATTGGGACAAATTCTGTCTTAGGCCTGTTGAGCTGTCTTTCATTTTTTTAAATGTCCAAATACATTCAGCTCATGTAATGCCCAGAGCTGGTATATTGTAACTGATAACTAACTAAAGAGCAAGGCATTGTACAACATGAATAAGACCAACTCCCAAGAATAAGATCAAAATTAAGTATTTCTCAGTTGTTAGATTCAAAATCAATTATTTCTGCAGCCATTTTTAATTATTACTCAAACATACAGTGGGTTAAAGAAAACACTAAAATCCAAAGCTATTACAAGGAAATACAGAGAAAATTCTCTACTCTTGACTACTTTATCTAATTACTTACACATAAACAGACAAAAACACATTTTCAGAATCTCACAATAAAGAGTATATAGAACTAAACATTCTTGACAAATGCAGAACCATTAACTGTGCAGGCTTATATTTGCCTGATTTGGTCATGTGCCAGCAAAAACCTCTAGCTGGTACCAATCAGCTAGTGAACTAAGAATCTATCTGGTTTGAAGACTTACAGGTAGGTTATCAGCATTGACTAGCTCCTCTATCTAGGGAACACCCTGCACAAAAGCTACTGCAACTTCTTACCCAATTTTAAATACCTGAATATGTTTTAAAACAATAGAGTTTCTTTCAACTGTTTTCTGTGATAGTGCTTTTTTTCCCCCAGTTGTTATTATGTTCATATATCACCTTCAACAGTCCAAATATAGGTTAGTCAATTACTTTAGTATCATGCTTTACCTTCTGCATTTCTTTTAAATTGTTGATTTAATTTAATAGTATTACTCCTATTACTTAAAATAATCATGTTATTAAGTACTTGCGGCACAACATGAATTATGTCTACTCTTAATTCAACTGGACCAGGGTTAAGGTCCCATCCTGTTCTGCTGAAAAACCCTTTTCAATAACTGCTGATTAAGTGTGACTTTAAAGCCAGTAGTTGTAATGGCAGAGCAATGAAAATCCAAAAATTGCTACTACTGAAATTCATCTGAGTGTCATACTGATCTGACAACAAACAGCTCTGAGATATGATTAGATTCTTTAATAATTAAAGAAGTAAAATTTCAAACTTAAGCAGTTTAAGAATTTAGATGAATAGTTAATTCCAGAGATAGTCTAGATGTTTGTCTTCTCATTTCAGCACTTCTTTTCCTATTAGTAGTTTGTAAAAAATGTGGTACAATATAAGGAAAGGTCATTCTGAAATGCTTCAGATTAGATAGATAATGATGAATAGTTAAGAATTCCCAATTGCAATAGGTAAAACCTCAATTTTTAATCTTAAATGGGTTACATTAATTTGAGGCAAATTAAGTCTCTATTAACTCATTCTGTATTTTGCATGAAGCCCTAAAGAAAACTTTTTCCTTTATAAAATGAGCAAATAATCATTGTTGTACACAACAGACGATTTAGAGGAGTTGAGTACTTTACTTACTCACTTGGTACTTACTCCAATTCATGAATATTTATTGACATGAACACAAATCTCAACTCTTTTTGCAAACAGCAGATGTAAAGAGGACACAGTAGAAAACAGTGCAACTAGTGACAGCAACGAAATAGTCAATGTGGTAGAAATCTGTATGGCTTAGTGGACACAGTAGTCCACTTTGAGAAACCACCACTTATAATTTGATCCAAATAACAGTAGCCACTGAGGAGAGACTGACAAGTGAGCTGCATGTGCCTTCATGGAGAAAATTACTTCTGATTGAGGCCACTTGCCAGCACAGTGTGGGGAAATCTGAGCTGTGCTCCCTAATTTGTACCAGATTTACAGGCACTCAAGGACATATCTTTCAGCACTATTATTAAATGCTATATAAATAAATATTCCTAAAATAACATATACTGTAATGTAAATGCAAACATATAGATGCAAGCACACCAGCACAGCTAGCTCAGTGGCAATCCCAACACAGTGAGTAACAGATGCTACCTCAGCACTTAAAAGGACAGGCCATATTTAACAAAACAAATCCAGCACTGCAATAATTTTAATAACACATAAGAGTGTGAGAATGAGCCATCAGAAAAGGATTTACACTCACTTAACAAAAGACACTTTTCCTACAATAAACACTCCTCTTAACACAAATTTGAGCATCGAACCCTTTGAGCGCATTAGTCCTGATACATCAATGCTTGACTCCAGTTTTATGGTACTATAACTGTAATGAAATAATTGAAATTCAATAACATTAAACTGGATAAGTTCTCTAATAATTTCTCATAGTCAAATTCATCAGACTTTGCACTAATGAAACCACTTAAATGCACACTCAAATTAAACACGAGCTTAATATGCTTTCCTGTCCAGTGTTTTGCACTTAAAATGCATGTATACTATAGTAGAAAAGTATCATTGAAATAATTATCTCATGAAAATGTGAAGTGGTTAACTTCCTTCTCACCTACCAATATTCTCCTACATTCCCACAGCAACAACATAAATCAGTTCTCTTAACAAATTAAGAATGCCTCAGAAAGCCTACAATACTTGACAGTGAGTGGCTGGGGAGAGGTTAATGAGTATAATTAGTAGTAGCAGCATTAAATAGTAACAACTTCAATAAATCAGAAGCCTGAAATTCACTGGATCAACATCAGACATTTTCCATGTTCTGCGGGATCCATTTAGTACTTCCTAGGAAAACATGCTGCCTCATACAGATTATCCTTAGCTTATGGTAAGACCTAGGTACGTGATGCTCTCTGATTACAGAGGGAAAAGCTTCAGAAAAATCAATCCATTTATCTCCTGTTTCAACATGAACATTCCTTCAAAGCAGAAACGATCACATAAGACAAGCAGCAGGCAAACACTTCCCATTAATTTACATTGTAGGGATTTTTTTTCTAAAAATTCAGTCAGGAATACTAAAAATACAAGAGAGGGTTCCATTTATTTCATTTAAAATATGGCAACGGGAGTGAAGACACCATATGATAATTCAGAGTTCTCTTCCTCTTGGGAAGTTTTCCATACAGGACTTAGAGACTTCTCTGTCTTTTTTGGTCCACTGAGTTTATTAGTTATTTATCTTAACTAAAATATTTCTGTCATTCCTATTACATTTTGCATTTTATTTAAGAGATGCAGTGCTGCCTGTACACTCCTCTCCAGTCTGTTTAGTAAATTGGCTGAACTTCAGAACTTTTGTCCAGATTGGAAGATTGCTCCAATTTGTAAGCAATTCCTTACATCTTCATTGGGGCATCCAAGCAGAACGAACCACTTCTCACTTTCAAACTGGGAGAAACTATATGACCATGATTCAGTGATGATCTTAATAGAGGGAAAGGAATAGAAATATTTTTCAGACCCCATATATCTATACCAACCTCATGCAATTGAACTTACAGCAAGAAAAAGGTATAAAAGTATATTTCTGTAGGAAAAAAAGTTATTTTTAAACACGCAAGTTCTTCCTGCAGCCACTCACTTTTAACATAAGTTGCATCAGGGGATCTGGTAGGAAGGAAACATTTTTATTAATTTTCCCCTTATCTGTAAGAAGAATGCTGATTTTTTTTTTTTTTTCATTTACGTTCCTTGCCTGCAGGTAACAGACCAAGAAAATCATATAGCAGAATTTTTTCCTTTTGATTAATTTCTTTCCATGTGTTACGTTATTTCTTATATATAATTGATTTCAGGTTTTGCTTGTAGCTGTACATCTTTTTATATCTGTACCTGCTGCCTTCCTTCAATCAAGAAAGTTGAAGGAAATTACCTGAATTTTGTTAAGTTTATTAAAAAAGGAGCTCTGTGAATATTTAAATTGAGTTTTGAAATGGTAATACAAGAAAGATATTAGAGAATTTTAATAGTGGGTTCAATTTGACCCACAGACTATTGTAGAAAGGGTCAAATTTTATTCAAATTATTTCTTTACAAAAAAAAAATGAACCCTTTGATTTTATTAAAGTAGATTAATATTCTTCACTGCTAGGTCTTTTGGCACTTCGGTGCATGACAGTATTAACTGTGCTTGTATATGAACTTTTCAAAGACCTTTAAATGTTCCAGTAATTTGGAACTTCACTTTCATTTATCCACTTGTCTTCTTTTCTCTTACCATTATCCAAGAGGCCACCACAAAACTGACAGTGCCCATGGTCAGTTTGCTCTTAGAGCCAAGGCCAGAATATTTCCAATCAATAAAAGCAAAATGATGAAAAAGGAACCATTGAAAATATGCTTAGGGAGACATTAATTTCAAAAAATAGTGTGCAAGTGGGCACAGAACATGAACTGCGAGACCTTTGCAGTTAAATATCAGACCTCAGTTTTCAAGCAGGGGCTCATGCCAAAATACATGTCTTAATTCTACCTACACTTGTAACAGCTGCACAGCAGATGCTCCACAGCAGATGCTGCTCTGTGCATTTCTGCTGATACAAGAGGAGAAAGAGAAGAACAAAGATCAAGACAAGTTTTGTGACTCAGCACCTTAAAAAATCACAGCAGCAAGACACAACTATCACAGTACCAGAGTGCACGAATTTCCAATTTTCCTGAAGAGAATTTTTAACTAAAGCCTACAAAGCAAACAGCAAACTGGACATAAAGTTCTCAGAGGTACCTTTGCGATCCTTTTAGATATCTTTTCATGCTAGGTATAATTTTACAATGGTAGTTTATCAGTAGTTTTCTTAAATTTAGCATAGTAAACAAGGAAGATTGCTTGCTTCCTTACAGAGAAATATTACCCCTGAATTATGACATATTTTGTCATTTTTAAACCCATAATTTATTTCTGTATGATTCCGATCTTCTAAATTTTACAAAACAAATTTTGAAACTACTGGTAATCTGATTCAAAATACTGGCAATATCATTTGCCCCATGATACACAGCTCCTTTTGGTGAAAATATTTTCCAGTTCTAGTGTATTGTTTTAGCTAGATAAGTATGATGTTCATATTTAAACTTACAGCCTTAAAAAAAAGAAAAAGAAAGCACCACTTCTGTAAGAAAATGACTTGTTAATTCTGTGTCCTTCCCTGAAATTAAATGTAAAAAGGAAAAAGGGTATAAGTTATAACTTTTTTTTCTTAACATGTTCATATTGGTTTTTTACAGGTAAAGTATTTTAAGATTTGATAGTCATCTTTCCAATAAATAAAAATCCCTCATCTTGCATCTTACAACAAAGTA
Organism: Catharus ustulatus; assembly: GCF_009819885.2. Classification (NCBI taxonomy): domain Eukaryota; kingdom Metazoa; phylum Chordata; class Aves; order Passeriformes; family Turdidae; genus Catharus; species Catharus ustulatus. Next base: position 141,688,787 of record NC_046221.1, on the reverse strand, counting down.
GATAAAAATTAAAAGTGCAAGTTTAGAACAATACCCAGACTCTCCTTTCAGTTTGTTGTACTACTGTAGGCATTTTTATAAAACTCAACCTAAGAGAACAGGGAATAGACACATCTACACCAACACCTGTCATACAATGTCCATGGTATGCTGCACTAAACAGTCCAGGGAAATCCTCTGAGGATTCAGGATCTAGGAATTTTCAGTGAATCCTTTCCTCTAGTCATAGCAAACTGTGATACTGGTAAGTGAGAGGACTTTCTTTCCATGTCCAAATCTCACCATTCAGAATTTCAGCCTGCAGGGAACACACTGCTGGTTACTCAGGACACCTTTCTCTACAGCCCATCTCCCTCACCACATACTGCTGCAGCAAAGCAGTTTCCAACATCATACCCCAAAGAGGATGAATTTTATCTTACACACAGCCAAGTGATATTTAGAGTTGAAAGCTTTTCAGAGCCATGAAGGCAGCAAAGGTTCACTCTGCTTCCAACTCCAGCGCTGCCCTTACCCCAAACACAGGACTCCACTGGCAATCACATGTAGTGAGTGACACATACTGGTATTTGCTAATCACTGTTCTCACTCACCTGCTGGAGAGAAAAATGTGATGCAAGTAGGAGCACTTTGAAGCCACTAATGATGCTGCTGCAGTGTATTTAATGGCCAGCATGTTAGCCACGATGAAAGAGGAACCTCACATCAAGTACATTAAGGGATCAGAGGAATACATACTCATTACTCGCTGTAATTTTACATCCCCAGTTTCAAGACAAAATACTCACATTTTTCTCATCCAGCAAAGACACATTGTACTGCTGTAGAAAATAAGGGGGTCTTTTTTCTTCTGTTTATTTAATATTTTCTAAGTTTCTAGTAGCTGCAGATTAGTCCTGTTCATCTTTTGTTTCTAGCTACATTTCCTCAGATGGAAACTGGTCTCTCATCTTGTACATCATCATGCAATTAAATCAAAAAAGCAGAAAAAAGTAATCTGGACTTCTTAGGTCCAGAAATCAGTAGTGAACCCATGACTTCTCTCTCCGGTTACTTTTCTCTTCAAATTACTATTGCTTTTTTCAACTCTGTCTTTTGCTTATACAAATGAAACTGAGACTACTGCAGAAAAAGAAGCCCCTGAAGACAACCCAAATTCAACCTCTAGTAACATGACCAAAGTTTTGTATGTTGATTTCACTGCCAATCTGGGTTAGGCCTCAATAAAAAGGCAACACACCTAAACTGATTCATAACACAACAACACAGTTAAAGGAAAAACAAACACAGTGGGTGATAGACACACAAGAAAAAACCACCATGCTTAACGTGACTGCCAGTTCTAAAGTATCAGGAAAGAGAAGCTGAGAAGTTAGGAGTTAGCTAAACCACAAATGTTATGATCTTTGTCTCACATACATGTACTAGAATGTGTGGTAATTTAGCTTATAGAGGTTCTTTTAATTTTACAATAATATGACTTGTTAAAGCAGGTTCACCTGTTCAGGGTTGTGTCCAGGTGGGTTTTGAATACCTATAGAGAAGGGGACTCCACAAGCTCTCTGGAAGTCTGTTTCAGTGCTCAGTCATCCACAAAGTAAAGCTCTTTTACTTCACATTTAGATGAAACTTCCTGGGCTTCAGTTTGTGCCCTTTGCTCCTTTTATCCTGTCACTGGGAACCACTGAGCAGTAAGGGTAAGGCCCTGTCCTCTTGACGCCTGCCCTTAAGATATTTGTATGCTTTGAAAAGACTCCCCTCTTCCTCTCATTCTTCTCCAGAACAACAGGCCCAGCTCACTCTCCCTTTCCCCATAAATGAGGTGCTCCAGCCCCCTCAGCATCTCCACAGCCCTCCCAGGGGACCCTCTGCCCCTGTTCTTTGCCTTTCCTGAGCAGTGAGCCCAGAACTGGGCACAGCTCCAGCTGTGCTTCCCCAGGGCTGAGCAGAGGAGCAGGATCACCTCCCTCCCCCTGCTGCCAGTGCTCCTCCTGACGCACCCCAGGACACCACTGCCCTTCTTGGCCACACAGGCACACTGCTGGCTCATGAACACCTCGTTCTCCACTCCCATGTGCTTTTCCCACAGAGCTGCCTGCCAGCAGCCTGCACTGGAGCAGGGGGATTATTCCTCCCCAGGTGCAGGACCCGTACGTGCCTTTGTTGGACTTCATTAGGTGTCTCTCCACCCAAGTCTCGCTAAACGGCAGCACAGACTTCAGATTTATCAGCCACTCCTCCCAGTTTTGTATTGTCAGCAAACTTGCTGAGGGTACACTTGGATTCTTAGAGCCTTGAATTTTAAATACCTACAGAGGATTTGCTGTTTTTAATCCCATCATGGGAGTTTATTGATAAGCAGAACAAAACTGAAGGGTCTCAAATTAGAACTAAATCCTTAGATCAGATTGTAAGATAAATCACATCATAAGTTAAAACAATAGAGTATATTAAAAAAAATCTGAAAAAAAATCAAGTCAAATAAAATTATTCTATTTCTATTTATTTATTATATGCTGTATTTAGCCACAAGAAGCCAAAAACTGGGCACTAGTAATTTCCCTCCCATGTACAACAATCCCAACCTGAGGACCCACAGCAAAGAAATATCAATGCATAATTATTTTTCTGTGGATATTCAGATCCTTTTTTCCCACTAAGCGGTCATTTATGATTAGTTACAATAACAGTTGATGTAAATTACTATAATGTATCATAAGGGTGAAATTTTAAGGGTGTATTTTGTGTGTGGTTGGTTTTTTTTTAAGATTTTCAATTTACAGTATTACAGCACTTATTTTGTTAACTAAAAATATAACAGACTATTAATCTTCACCATCATATACATCTTACAAATACCATGAAAAACCTTGACTTTTATTATCACATCTCAGGAATATGTAATTTAACGATACTGTAATCTAGGTCACATACAGAGTGGCATTTATTGAATGACAAAATTTATTGGTAATTTTTTAATCTTTATATGTTCATGCACATAAACCCCAAAATATAAACATACAAACTAAATATTTTTAAAATAAATTAGAAGTGCATGTTATAATTTACTTGAGTTCTTTAATATCCTTGCTCATTTTTTTTCTACTTTAATTTGATTCCTCACTGGTAGAAATTGTAAGGTTGCACAAAATACATTGTATGTCCCCTAGAGTTGGCATAACCTGCTGGTTTTCTGACTTAATCACTAATTAATAATTTGAAAACAGAAAGTCATTATGTCATTTCCAGACAATGAGCTTTTAAATGGTGCATGTTATGTCCTAGCCTTTTCAGTAAGAAAAAGTTTTTTCCTCTGGAAACCAGATGGCTGGTAAGTGTCATTACGAGACTGTGCAAATCTCAAAGCAATAAGCATGAAATCAAAACAAGAATTCATTCTTCTCTCCTCTTATCGTGATTGTTGTTTTGCTGAACCAGCTTATGGAATAATACAATCGGATGATTTGGCAATGATGAGTTGATAACCCATCTTCTCTTTCTTTTTTTCATAGCAAATAATTCTGAAAACATTTTTTTGCCTATACATTTAACCTTCCTAATATCTTGTTTTCCATGCCAAACTCAGATGAGGTAATCTTATTCCAGGCTAAATCTTCTACTCACTTGAGGAGTTTACTGGCTTTACTTCTAATACAATTTGATTATCAAAATATCCTTGACTGCCTTATGTTTTGGATTAGTCAATTCTTTCCTGGTAGGAATGAAATCCAGAAGAGCTATTTTTTATTTTCTGTCACTTAAAGAGGTAAACACCTGCATATTCATTGAAGTGCCAGCTCCACTCTACAACTGAAACTCTGCACTTCAAGGAAGATTTTCAAAGTTCAACTAATACAACTGCACCACTTTACAGCATTCTATTCTACAAAATTTGAAGAATACTCTGAAAAATCTTAAGTTTCTAAGGCTGACCAAAAAGAAAACTAAGAAACTGAGTATGAAGTATTGATTTCCAAAGTAAATTGGCTTCTAAATACTTAGAAATACTTTAACTGATGAAACACACACTTACAAAAATTTCCCATGGAGCTAAATACTTTTAAAAGTGGTACAGGAAGACACTGTTAAAAAAAAATAAAAAATCGTTGGAACATTATCCTATATGTCTTAGCCCTATTTTTCATTTTTTTTTTTTATTAATCCTTGACATATTCACTGCTAATAAATTTTAGTCTGAATTCCACCATTTTGTGTTTAAAATCCTTACACATAGCATAACTTATGAAAACATTTTAATATTCTTACAACATATGTTTCCTATCTGTATTAACATGTTAGAACATTTCTAACTGCTGTAAGGTCGTGTCATTTTATGATGCAAAAAAGTGACAATTATGTAAAATTCCTATTGATTTATCACAAAATAATGTCAAAATATGACTAAAGAACTAATCCACAAAATAAATTGAAACTCTTTTCTCCAAAAGACTTCCGCACAAATGTAGTTCCCCTTCACGAAAAACAAAATCATATTTTTCAGAGTACTGCCCAGTAAATAACTGCCCTTTTAAAAATCTCTTCCCACAGCTACTAACACATGTCTCTGATGTGAGCGACCCTGTGTGAACAGGGGGTTGGACAAGAGGACTTCCAGAACTCTCTTCCAACCTCAAACAATCTGTGATTCAGAGTTAATACCAGGAGATGTTGCACATTTTCTTGTACTATCTTACCAGGATCTAAAACCAGTAGAGCTCTCTGGAGTACTCTGGTACATCCCAGGCTTCCAACCCCAGCATCAAATAGGCTTAAAGGAAAAAAACATACGAAGAATACCCTTGAATTCCTCCAAAACTATCAAAACTATCACAAGTGCTCTATGAGCTTTAATTAGATGAAGACCTGAGGACTATTTGTAGCACAGAGGCCACAGTCACAAGGATGCACCAACGCAATCAACACTTCTGCATCTGGGTCCTGGAGGGTTTGGCTGTATGTTACACAAGCTCTTCACTCTATCTTCCCCTTAGTTCTATACCATAACTGTATTTCTCCTGTCTGCTGCTGCTCTGCCCTAAGCTTGTCACAAATTGCAATACACTCTTCCCATTCTTCATACATGCAGAATCACATGGTACAGTATGTTTAGCAATCACACAAAATCCAACGCAGCAGTATTTTGTTTAATGTTGTTCTATTCATGGAAGAATAAAGCTTAGTTAACTAAATTTGGTACCACTTAACTTGGTCTGTAGGAAAGCCAAAAACCATGCCACTTCTGCCCTGGAAACACAAAACTGATCCTCTGATATTATCATACTTGACCTGTTTCAGTTTTAAAGATCAAGATGCTGCTTTTACACATCTTTCTCAGAACAACTGCTCCTTAATGGAAAAGAAGTCACTTAGAGCATTTTGCCTAATGCTCATCTAAAAATTTTTCAGTTTCAATTTATCCCTCTTCATTATAACTCTGGTTCTAAAGAAATGTTTTTTCAGATGTTTATACCATCAAATACTAACAGCCTTTTGTCATGACCCTTTAAATTATCACCTTACTAAAAGGCAAGTGTTCTTACAATTTAATCTTCCCCACACACTACAGTCTAAGAGTTACTCAGATATCTCACTGCTTGATCCTCTGAGCACCCTCCTCTGTTCTTCCTTACATCTTCCAGTACTAAGGTGAGTAGAACTGAATATAGCATGAATTCAGCCTATAGTTTCTGCTTTGTAGGGATCAAAAAGGCAAATGACAGCAAATATTACATGGGAATATCAAGCCTCGGAGAGCTCTGAAAAAAGAGTAGGAATCCACAACACTTTGGAATACAAGTATCCAGGACTAATGTAGGGGTTAAGGTGGATGTTACTCGCTACAGACATACAGACAACCAGCTCAAATTGTACTATTAAACAGTGCCAATTTCAAGACTGCTTTTATAAGAAGAGATTTGAAATCCATGTGTAAAATACAGTAGCAATATTGATAGAAATGGTTAGCCACGGTTAATAATGCAGATGGAAACACCAAAAGCACTGCACTGCTTGTCACAGGCTGCATAACATCATCATGCCATATGGTAACAAAAATTGTTCCAAAAATAGATTTTTGAGACGGACATGTTTATAGAAGAGACATTACTAAAATGTCTAGAGCCTTCAATAACATGAAATGTCACCATGCATTACCTTCTATTGCTACTCCTGTGGGTGAAGACTGAGAAAAAAGAATTGTGCATTCCCTTCCCATTTCATGCTGGAGAAACTCAAAAATATTTAAAGACTTGCAGCATAAGAAAACAAGACCATGGAATGACAGGCTGAAGCAGACATTAATTTTTACTGGTTAATAATTTTCTTCTACACTTTGTTTTTCTCCTCCTCTCCTCTGCCATCATTACCAATCAACTGCTAGCAAATACAGCGGTTCAATATACCTTAATTTAGAGCATTTTACAGACAATTCATATATTATGACTACCAATAATATTAGATTATTATGTCAATACTGCTGGAGAAACTATTGATATCATGCCACTGCGAACATGTAATTGCTATTTATTTAGCACAAGGCTGCTGGATATGTTTTTTTCTTTTTATGCACCCTTTTGAGGGTTTTCTTGATGTCCCAGCAAAAGAAACACTCAGAACAGCATTTTTTTCGCATCATCAATATCCAGGCTTGAAATATCCTTAAGGGTTATTCTGTTGCCAGTTAATGTCCTCAGATGTCCTTCCAGTTTTCTCTGGCAGGCAATATCAAATTTCAGGGAGTTGCACACAATGCGAACCAAAGTATTTGTGCCTTCACCAAAACAGGTAATACCAGATGAAGGGAATGTCTTTGGTTTTTAACTTAGAAAAGAAAGCAACAAGGTTGAGAGGGAAAGTTTGTGATGAGAAATTTGAAGCAGTCTTCAAAAAAATGAGCACACTTTCTTCCCTGTTGCCAGACTCTCTCATGGTGTTCTCTTCCTCATGTCCTTTGCAGCCATCCTCATGACATTCACAAACCAATGTGCCTAGAACCAAACACTTTTCAAATCTCACACTTCATGGGGCACAGCCTTCCAGTTATAAGATACAAACAAAAATATGCCACATTCAGTTTAAGCCTCAGAGTCAAACATAGAGTAAGGCAGGAGAGCCTACTGCTGCTTGACACTGAAAGAAGCGCTTTGGTCTAAGCCTATATATCTGATTTATCACCATATATATGCAAGACTGCCAAGAAAATATCATTTTCTAGAATCAAATACATAGAAAACTGTTTTAGAGCATGGCTCACATTGTATACAGCTAAGCTATGCTATGTTGTAGACCCACTGTTTAATCATTTTCATTAAGTGAATTTATATTTTTTGGTAAACTTGTCTTTTAATGCTTCTGTTGATGGTTACTTCTTTGCTCTGGCTATTACATGTGTACTCTAGAGGACTCAAAACTTTGATATGTGTCTTTAAAATCATAGATAACATGTTCTTGATGGACAAAAACGTGCAACACCAACAAGTTTCTATGAATGATTTCATCACATGAGTTATATTAAAGGTAAGATGAAATGAATAATACTAGCAGAACAAAAAAAAAGGTTGAATTCAGATATATTTTGAGTAAAATGTATCAGGGACACGCATTTTAAAATTAAGCCCCATTATCTGACTGAAACAAAGCTATAGAGTGGGAATTGCAACATGAGAAATCCTTGAAAATATCTTCTTTGGACTAAACAGTGAAAAGGAGATCAAATTGGTTTTTAAGTGTCTTGGAAAATTCTGCAGCTAAGTACTACCATGTTCTTACATGAGACTTACTCCAAAGAAAACCACTTCTGTGTTTTTGAAAATGGTGTTTTCTACAATATCTTTATAAAAGACTGATTCCTGTGGGTAGCAGAGATGGGGGCATGACAAGAGAGAAACTTTTCAAAAAGGTTTGATGGCTTTCAACACATCTAATACAAAATTAGCAGTCTACTACTGGTAGTGCTAATGCCAGCAATTTTAGTAATTTCTACACCCAGTCTAGAAGCTATTAAAAATATGAAAACTAGTGAACATAGAAGATACACCCATATCTTACTTCCAGTGAAAATTACCACTGGAACAAAAAAAACCAGCTGGCGCTCATCCTAACTATCAACATTCCTTCTCTTTGTAAAAGGCTGGAAGAGAACATTCTGCACTTCTGGATCTGATCATGTGTAAAGTATGGTTATTTATAATGTAGGCAAATTCAAAATAAACTGGCATCAAAAGTCTATTCAAGACTCAGAATCATGCAGGAGAGAGATCTTCTGTCAGTTTAAACATCTTTTTAAGAGAAAACTGCAAGTTCATCAGGATAACTACTAATTAACCTGCCAACTCCAGACTGAAATTATCTTCTAGTCAAGAATACAAGATCTTCATCAGCTTCAATGTAACAAAAGCTTGGTTTAAGATGCAAGTAATGGGAGCATAAACAGGACAAACATTCCTTCAGGTGGTTTCTTTTTCAGTATGGACGCACAGATAAGCCTCTTGCATGTCAAGGTTTTAGTCTGAAGATGGACAGTAAGGTCCTCTCATCACTGACTGTAGTTGACAGCCACCAAAATCACACAAAAGAAGTTCCAAGGTAGATCAGTGCATACCTACACTGGTGTTTCTACCCACTTCAACAACCACCAGTATGACCATGATGAAGGTCCCTATGCTGCAATGAATGAAAACAGGTCTCTGAAGTAAACAAAACACCTGTTGAATAGCCACTGAAAACTATATGATAGATAAAGCCTTGTAAAGCCCCTTGATGGGGGTTTCTCTCTTTTCACAAAAGATTTTCAAATTTTCTTTCCCTAATTTCCCTTGCTTTTCTTTTTCCTCCATTTTGTACTGATTCTTTAGCAGATATTTTTTATTACATGCAAATATTTACTATGCTATATTGTTTATGCCATACTGACTTCTGTGGAATGTTTTAGTAAGTCATAGGAACAGCACTACCCAAGAGAAGAGACTAAACTGATTCTAGGAAGGTTTATACATTGTTAGACTCATAAACAATCTTTACTAATTTGGAGTACAGTAATTTCACAATTACAAGCTGCACCAATTATAAGCCGCACATCCGGGGTGTCAGCAACGTTTTGTTTTTCCTCCATATATAAGCCGCACCGGATTGTAAGCCGCACTTTCATTCACAGCGAGGATCTGCGTGCAACTTTCACAAAGTTGCCAAATAGTAACAGAATCGCGGGATCGCGGGGTTTACTGGCTCGGCTTGGGGACGTACAGGCTCGGATCGGCCCCACTTTTCCCCTGCCGGAGCCGGGTGAGCTCGGATCAGCCCTGCTTTTCCCCTGCCAGGGCCCTGCAGGCTCGGATCAGCTCAGGGCCGTGCGAGCTCGCACTTCCGGGTTAGCAAATTTCTGAACCTCATCAATATATTAGCCACACCTGATTATAAGTCGCTCTTCGGATTCGGACCAAAATTTTAGTCAAAATGGTGTGTCTTATAATCATGAAATTACTGTAATTTAAAAATCTCTGGAAATATGAAAAAAAATCTTAAAATACAATACTAACGCTTCTAATTCATCTCAAAGGTGAAAAGTATAATACGCTTCACTGTCAACAGAAGAAGTGTGGAGTTTAATTGCTTATTGTTCCAAGCCAGATGTTAATTCTTTGGGATCACAGGGTTAAAAACCAAAAACAAACAAAAAACACAGCCCCCCTCTCCCCTCTCCCCTGAAATAATTCAAGTCTTCTAATCTTCAAAGATGGATCAACTGAACCTTCAACAGTTTACCTTACAGCATCATTTGGGCATCAAACTACATAAGATTTTTCCTAGTAGAAATGAACCAACAGCTCTATAGCCAAATTTCCAGGTCTATCCTACACAACACTGCAAGTGCTTTTCTTTGGTGATGTGCATATACCATATGCTGGTAGATGTCATGAAAAGGAATTCTTACTTGACATTTCACAGAGGAAAAAGTTTGTCAAAGTTATGAAACTTATCGAGCAAAAATCAGGTCAATGAAGACTAAAACTTTTATTTGAAAATTAATTTTTTTTTTACAAAAAATTAGTTCTCTACCTGAAAACACCAATAGTTTATTTATTTATTTCTGTTTAACACAGTAAAATCTATGATCTGCTGTAATTAAGTCTTCTTTTAATCTCTGAATCACAAAATCTTCTAATGCAAACAAATATTTTAGAATTTTACAGAATTTTACACTGTATACAGTGTGATTTCATTGGTGATCAAGAACAAGAAGTCAAGAAAAGGAAAATAAACTATAATCTGTGTTTTGAGGGAATATCAGGCACTTTCTAGGGCAGGACATACATGGTTCTGCACAACAGTTGCACCACTCCATAAGTATCCAATAAGTCCCTTTTAGCTGGAAAAAACCACTGCTTTGAACTATCCACCTTACTAAATATATCCTCCATTTTCCCAACAAGCTGTTTAAGAATCTCATATCAGTTTGTAGCTTCTAGCAACTTCAATGTTGTTCCTTCTAGTAACCTCAGTGTTGTTCAGCCTTACCAAAATCATTGCTGAAGAGGACACTGCTCTGAACAAATGCAAACCATCCCTATTAATTCTGTTGGAAGTACATTCACCATATCCCTTGAAATATTTATGTTTCCATAAACATGCCAGGGAATGACAATCCACACTGTGTAAGAAGTTGAATTCAGGCAAAAAGGAAAACATTCCTGTGATTCAAAGACTGTGCATCTATGGGTGTCTTCTGTTTCCACAGAAATCTGACTTTTGGTATAGTATTAGCTCTAGTCTTGAGGTGGGTTTTTTTTTTTTTTAAGAACAGAATAATAATGCCTATTCTATCAAAAAAAACATAAACTTTATGACAGAGACCTAGGCATTTAATTCCTATGTGCATTCGTACTGTAATTAATAATATTAACCAAAAATGTTAAAATATAAGAGATTTAACCAGAATCAAATTAATGTTCAAATTATTGATCAATTATCAATCTATTCTAACTTGCAAATAATAAAAACTGCAATTCGCACAATATCCTCTTACAATCTCACTTCCCTGACTGGGCTTTTCACAGGAAACTTTAATACTTAATCTACAGGAGCAATAAAATAATTATCAAAAGATATTCACAGGATTGAAAGTCAGAACTTTCTCAGGACCCCAGAGGAAATGTTATAATTCAGTTCTACAATACAGTTTTACTGTTACCTACACAGAACTGTTTTATTAGTATTAATATTTATGAACCCCTATGTACATTTTTGACATACACTGGTATACAATTACCACTGTTTGAACTGACTTTGGCTAATTTTATTTGCTACAACATAAATCTTTAACCAGATATTATAGTTTAAAGCACATTAAAGCTGTTCATCTCTATGAATCATGCATACAAAATCCAGCCTGTGGAACTGTGTTGGTCAATACATGACGATTTAACACAAGTTTTGCCACCTCTTCAGCCAAACTGCAGCTTGCAATTCCAGACTGAAGCTTGGATACACAGTAACAATGTTCACCTATATTTAAATCGATGCTTTGAGCCAAGTTTCTATCCTCCGAGGCTCTATTTCAAAGGATAGGTCTTACTTCTGGAAATCTAACATGGCAAAGGTAAACAAACAGTGACACTAGAGCTTCACCTTTAAACAACACTTTTCTTGGCTTGTGTTACTAGGTGATGCTCTGCAGCTGCAGTGATTCAGCCATTTATACCTGGTTCCATTACAGGAAAACATTATGTATAAAATTTTCCATTAAAATTATATTTAATTCTAATTGCTAAAAATATTCCATATTAGTTATTAATCTGTTGCTTACAAGGAATCCTGGAGCAGCCTATTTTCCACTTTCAATCATATAACATTTTTTCATGACTACTGAAGTTTAAAGAACAGCAAAGGAAAGGAAATAAGTTCTTACTTACATTGGTGGCCAATTTTGCTCCATCTTTTACTTACTATATATTGCACCGTGTTTTAGGAGAAATCTTCTGAAGACAGGACACCTACTTGAATTTCTAAATCATGGAAATATTTGTTTGTTCAAATACTCTGGTTATAATTCACCTTCCTTTGAATAGCAAGTCTTCCCTTCAATAAGCTCACTAGACCTGGACAGAGGAATACAGCTTGCTATACTTCTGAAAAATCAGCTCTAACTTACTATCAGTCCTAAACAACCTTACAGAGCTAAAACAGAATTCTTGATACAGTTAATAAGTATGATTGATCCAAAGCTCATAGGATTTAATAATAAGGTCTTGAGAGACACAGAAAGCCAGTGTTCTCAGAGCTGCTCTAACAACAGAACAAGAGCTGTGGCTGTGCTCTTTGGATTACAGCAATTCTATCTGTTTATCTTTAAGCACAAGATGGATGTACAATTTGATGACAAGACATTAGGAAGCATCATGAAGACATTACTACCAAGTGCGCTCCAGTGGGTACAACATATGCTACTGAGATACCAGAAATATGATGCAAGGATAAGATATTGCCCAGGGAAATCATTTACTGAAGGCAGATAAACAAAGCATGAAGTGTAAAACCCAGTATAACACAGTTACTGTTGCAGAATAGTAGAAAGTCAACTAATGTAAAACAATGCCTCAGTTTCACTGATCTTTATTTCAATAATGTCTCAAAAAGGTTATGTTACCAAAAGTAAAATGATTCCAGCTTCTAGTGCAACCAAATTTTAGCCACAATTGGAACAGTAATGGAACCCAAAAAAATCTAGCAAAAACAGTTCTTGCCTCCTAATTTGTGCACTTGATACAGGGCAGATTTGTTCAGCTAAGTCACTAATCTCAGCCAGGTCCTCCAAGGAGTAGAGGCATAGTGTGTGGCACCTGCCCCAGGCTTTGTGACACCTCCACGGAGCTCAGAAGTAATTTTGCAGTACTCACCAAGTACCCTGTCTTTATTCAGACTCAGTGTGAGAGCAATTCATCATTCTCTGAAGAAGCACAAGTCTCCTACAGCCTAGAGGAAGGATGTGGCCCAAAATATTTCACACAGGGACTCAGAGTAACCTGTTAAGGCAGATGACTACATTTCTAAAACTCTGAAACCTGTACTTGGCATCTACAGTGCTTCAGCCCTTAAAAGGAACCATCTACTGATAATATTTGTACCACATTGTAAATGCTGAAAATTATTTTTAAAAAGATGAAAAAGAAAGAGTTGCCAATCTGTCAAAAACTTGGCAGGCATATAACACTGAATTAGAGAAGGCTTTGGAGAAGGAACACATCTGGAGTGATATCTGTGCTTGCAAGTTCCCTGTAAACAACTCTTTTACTAAGTGATGGTTTTGCTTCAAAAATTGAATCCTTACCAATCCCACAGCCACACAGCAACTTTGATCAATTAATGCTTTTAAGCACTTTGACACTGGACATTACAGAAATGCAAAGACCTATTATTACTTTCCACTTCGTGCTAGAAAATATCACCTAGTAGGAACAGGGTACATGAAAATCCATAAATTACAGTTAAGTGAAAAAAAAAATTACATTTGCCAACTCCATGTTCATTCACCAACCTCAGAAACAGCAGGTAGAGTATGCTTGAGTGATATTTCCTGAAGTTTTTACAAGTGTGATGAATCACACAATTGTAAATATTCATATTTATTATAACCAGTCCTAACAGCAGCTGTAGTAGACAAAATATTTTCAATTACTTCAAATGCTGTTAAAAAACTTAGTGTTTATATGAGAGTAAGAATAAACCACAATGGCCATGAGGAAAGATATCAACCAGTAATAATCCAAACCAATAATAAGGTCACAAGATGATGCATTACACATTTCTGTCTGATTGTTCAGCTGTCCTGGGATCAGCAAGCTTTTACTTGTTTAAAATTTTGTTCATCAGAGTCTACTCAATTTGCAGATACAATCATTTTATCATTTTTCTTCCGCAAAATATAAAAGCAAGTTTGTCAGAATCATTGTCTCACCATTAATATTAAAGCTCTTCATTATCTCTTCTGACAGAACAGAGCAGTCTTCGAACATCCTAGGGAAAATTCCAACTCATTCATGAAAGTCAGAAGCACAGCAGATACCATGAGATCTGGAAATAGTTTTTAAGACCAGTGAAAAAATTGTATTTTGGCCACTGTTCATCGAAGGACAGGAGTTACTGCCAACAACTACATTTGTCCCTTGTCTCTACTTAGCTTCACAATTAGGCCTAGAGGAGTTTGCTAAGCTCTGAAAGTAAAGAGTCCTAATCTACAATAAAGCTTGTTTATGAACCTGTCAGAGGAAGCATTCAGGTTCTAGCCCTCTAGGTCAACGTATTTGATAGGCAAGCCCTACAAAATCTACCTATGGAAATTTACTGCTTGTCACAAAGTACTTGCTAATCAACTATGGTACAATTAAGCTGTAACTGCTAGGCTTTTTTATGAAGCTTTACTTTAGGAAAAAGGTGATCAAAGTTTTAATGTTAACTCCAGAAAAGCAGAGAATACCAGAATGTGCTACTGAGAATGAAGCAAGGCTTTGGCAGAGCAGCAAATCTTCCTAACTGTATAGTACAGATAATGAAAAATTTTGAATGACACCAGGACAGAAGGTAGAAACTATTTATTGAGGTCTCTGACCAGATCACTGAAGTTAGCACTTGTCTACCCAGCAGGTCAGTATGAAAGGCATACCAGTTCAATTCACAAGTTAAAGATCAGCAGAGATGACCTCAAGTGAATACTTCTATAGTCAAGCTTGACTGTTGAAAAAAGAAAAACAAGTATGTTCATAAACTGGTTGGTAGGTACGAGTTTACCTTTAAGAATCAGCTTAAATCTTCAGCTATCAGTAAAAGTGGAACCCAAATCAAACCTACAGCTATTCTAGTAAACATAAAGTAGGCAGTAAATGTTCCAAGAAGAGTGGATCTATGGTCTCCCACAAAGACAAGTTGAGAGCCTCATGCTGTCCCACAACAGTAAATGCTAGTACCAAATACTACATGTATTTGCCTGTTAGCTAATAGGCCACCATACTTTAGAGACTGTTTGAGCTTCAAATAAGCTATCTGTAGTAAAAAATTATAACTAGTATTCTTCTCTCCTGGGCACAAAGATATCAAATTTAGACTTCCTGAGGGAGAAAGAGGATGGGTTCCTTTTACCTATTTTCTTAACTTTCATTTCAATCTAACATACTTACTCAATCAAGAGGGCATCCAGTAATTCTGGTAATAAAAAAATTCCTACGGTCTCTAAAAAGTAGTACTATAAATGTTCTAAATTTTGGCCATTTGCCATTGTTCCTGATTTCTTCTTCTTCATCCTAAAGGACATACACCACAATAAGCTAGGTTGATCAAAACAGATCTCTTAATGAATTTAGAAAGAACTTAGGTGGGTTTAGACAACAGTCACCCTGTTGTAGGTCTAAAAGATATTGTCGTATTTAGTGCCTAACCCACCAAAAGTTTTAACTGAGAACTGGAGATGCATGACTTCAGTTTCACTTTCAAATAACTATTCTCCAAAAGAACTATATATCTTGAGGGATCTCAGTTTTGAGTCCAGTCCCCCAATTGAACTGCCAACACATTATGTTCACCTGGTAGGCCTACAAGTAACAGTGATTTTAGATATACCCTTCAGATGAATTTTAAAGTCTTCATGCAGACTAACCTGAGTTAAACAGAGTATCAGATTCTGATGGATATTTAGGGACCACTCTCTATTTACAAATTTTGTATCTCTACAGGAAGGAGTACTGAGTAGTCTCTCTCCCAAAATTATTTTTCACCTTTTTTTTTTCTCTAGGGAGTTGTAAATCATGGATATATTGCTGTTCCTTTGAACTTTATTACCATTTAAAAAATCCTGGTGACTTTGTTTTATATTTAATATTTATTTATTTATTTACCACATAGATTTTATTATCTTATATGGGGTCTCGGGGTTTTGATGATAATGAAAAGTGCTACATAAATAAAATAAATTCCTCTTATCACTCACATTCAAAAAGAGACCAGGAGGATTGCTGCTTTCAGGTTGAATATTCATTCCTCAGTACAACTTTTCCTTTACAGTGTGTATATATGCATGTAAGCATTATATTTACATATTCCATGTTAATTCTTGGGTATCTACATTATCATGTTAAAATTCAGTGCCCAGGAAGTGCCCACTAAGGAAAACATAGAGAACTAGCTAGCTGCTTACCTTTTACATGGTTAACACCAGGTAAGTCAACTCATTTCCCCAAAATGCTTGAGCTTTTCAGAGTAGGCACTGGATTGGCACTCATTCAGTAGAAGATATAATGGATAAGATATGGTTAATCAATCAGAAGAGATTTGAAGAAAATGACCACAGCTTATCAAGGTAAACATCACACTCTGTGGGAGCATCTCTTCCCTCCCTTGAGTATAAATACTGTACTGCAGTAACTACAGTAATAATTTTGGTTTCTATTTCTAGTAGCAACTGAATAATGAAATTTGAGAAGCAATAGCAACAGTTTGTAAAGAAAGCAAAAATGAACTGCAACTTCCCAAATAATTGTCCCATCTTTCCATTATTTGATGCTGCATTTCCTTAAGCAACATGTAGATAATTTCACTTCCCCAGACAGATTCTTTTCTCCCCTTTCCTCATATCATTTCCCCATTCTCCATACACATACAAAATTTTTCTGACTGCTTTTGTGCATTCAGGAAAATTTCCAAAGCAAAGCAAATCCGAGGTGAAATGGCTGAATATGACACAAAAGAGAGAACTATTACTGTAAAATCTTTCCAGTCCCTTCTCAGCTTTCAGATTCTCACAAACTCACTAAATGTCTGCTCATGTCAAATGTGCACACTTCATAGTGTTTAAGATTAACTATATTTGGGGTTGAGAAATATTTTTATAATACTGTAATATTCTCAGATACATGGGTTCAATATTTTAATATTAGAATAATACTACTAAATAAGTTATTGCAATATCATTTAATGACATATTGTAGTTAATATGAAATCACATACATTTCTTCTGAGACACATTCCTACACCTTGATCTTCTCTTCATAATTTAAGTACCAAAGTCCCATAATTATCCATTATGCAACTTACTCCTTCTTGCTACAACTCGTTTAATAAATTGTCCTACTTATTGGCATAGCTAATTACTGCTTGTCTGAATGCCATTAGTACCCTTTACTCCCTTGTCTCTAAAATATGCAAGTGATGTTTTCTGACAATTTGTATCATAATTTTAAAATACTGTACAAAGTACATTTAACAAAAGGATAGAAAGTTATTTTATGAGTAATAATTTCATTGTTTTTTTCTCAGCACACTTGTCGCCTTCATAATGAAACACAGGAGAGACATATGTATCATCAAAACCCTTAAAATTCGTATCTAAAAATTGATTGTGAGAAGAAAAGCAGTAGAAACAAGAAAAAATACATTTAATAGTTCAGTTAACATTTATTGAAAAGAAGAATTCAAATCGTATTTTGTTTCTTGATTTGAAAATATTTTTGGGTTTACAAGACTAAGTATAAATCACTGAAGCTAAGCAAAATAATTTTTAAATGGAAAAATTGCTCTGCACAGAAATTCAGGCAACTATGCTACAGTCACGGCACTAAAATGTCATATTGAAATGACATTTCAGTGACACATCATAGAAATTTTAACATCTTTTAGGTTTAGAATATAAAATAGTCTATCTTCACCTTTCTGGGTTTGAAGCAGCAAAATTTTTTACTATTTTGTTTACAGTTTTGCAAATTATCATGCTTTCCCTATCCATCAAAGCAAATCATCTGAACTCCTTTAATGAAGTAACTGGGAACACTTCAACCCAATTTATATTCACAGCATTAATGGATCAGACTAGATTTCAAATTATTCATCAAGACTCCCATCTCAGGACTATGACTGAATCCCCTGAAGTGTTAAGTTTCGCTGATTATCCAGTTGCCAAAAAGTAACCAAACACTGGATGAATACATTATTCAATTACACATTTCTAAGCATAACTAAGTTTTCTGTCCAGTCATAGAAAAGCAATGGTATCCATTAGTTTTTACAATCAAAGGGAACTAGTTATCACAGACAAAAACTTAACAGTTCTGTTATAGCTAGCTCTTTCTAAAGCAAATATTTAAAGGATATAATTTCTTACACTATTCTTAGTTCATGCCTTCATTCTTTACTCATGAGGAAAGAATCAGAATATCTTTAAGAAAAGTGTCCACATAAATTTCACTTACAAAAGTGTATACATAAGTATAGAGGCCCTAAGGCATATAAGGAAAAAAAGTTGCAGCTGTCTCTTAAACAAAATTCTCATTCAAGACAGACAGTATTCTGCCTTTTGCAAAAGTAGTGTAAGCATGAGCAAACAATGTATCTGCTACACTAATTACATATCACTACCTACCATTCTAAACAAAGCAGAGCACTTTTTCTGAGCATCGCAGAGTGGCTCCATCCTAAAACAGCTGTCCAGCAATGTAGTGTTACCTCCTTATGCTGACACCAGCAAGCTGCATTCCCAAAACAGGCTGCCCTACCCCTTCTGCCTGCTCTTAAAGTCATGCTGCCCTCCTCGTTGGACTAGCAAAAGTACTTCTGTGGCCATCAGGTGAACTACATAAAGAAATTGATTTGAATTAAAACTGAACCATGG
This sequence comes from Catharus ustulatus, assembly GCF_009819885.2. Taxonomy (NCBI): domain Eukaryota; kingdom Metazoa; phylum Chordata; class Aves; order Passeriformes; family Turdidae; genus Catharus; species Catharus ustulatus. Next base: position 141,670,144 of record NC_046221.1, on the reverse strand, counting down.
GGAATGGGGAGAGAAGCTGGTTTTCACTTTTCACCTGTTTCTTCCCCCAGTTTGCTCCATGGACACACTAACATTTGTGCCATATGTGAACAGCACATGAGCTAACAGGCAAAAGGAAGAGGCCATCACTCTCTCATGCTGGTTTAAAGGAAATCTTGAAGCAGGGTGCAAAACTGAAAAAAAAAATTAATTACCCTGTAAATCTGTTTATTTTCCTTCCCACGGAGGAATCTAAATAATTAGCTTATTTTGGATGCCAAACAATTAGATAGTTGAAGACTTTTGCACTCAGAGTGACCATAAATCATCTATTTAACTGCCTATGAAGTGATTCTTCTGCAAACAAGCACATGCTCAAATTTATTTCCATACAGTCCTCTAGCCTTTTTAAAATGTGACTCAAAAGTGTGTCTTCCCTTTTCCATAAGCCTTTTGATGAAAGTAAACATGCTTAGAAATTTATTTTAAAAAAACCACAAGAATGCCAATTACAACAACAAATTACTTTCTTACTTCCTGCTGCCTCTTAATACTACTGGAAAGAATTCTGTATAGTGAAATTATATGTTATAACTGCAAAAAATTGTTAAAACTGACAGAGGTGATAGCTGAAGTAATTTGATTAGCTTATATTAAATGTTTCCTAAAAAATGTGTCAATGTACAAACGGGTCACTGTGCATTAGCACAGCTTAAAAATGTAAGATATTTTTTCCAAGTAAGACAATTCTGAACATAGAATTCTCAAAAATTTCAATTTGAAAATGATTTCAGGGAAGTTGTTTCCATGGCTTTTACAGACCAGATTGACTACTCCCTTTTAATTACACCAAGGTCTATCTAGCATGACCACTTAGAAAGTTCTTGTTAATCTATCTGCTAACTTAAGAACAAATCTAGACCTTGAAATACATAGAAACTTTTATTTCAAGTAAAGAATTCAATAATTGTAACACAGAATAATCCACTGTATTTGGATACTGTAATTCTAGTATTAGTTTATGGAAAAAAAATATATAAAATACCTTTATTTTCAAAAGCCTTCAAATGTTTTGAGAATATTTACCTCCTCTTGTATGGGTTGCATTTTTGGTCTTATAAAGTGAAAACTGGCTAGATTACCAGCCTTAAAGGTCCCTGCAGGTCCACAGAGATAGGATAAGAAGCAAAAGACACAAGACACAGAGAAGGAAATTCTGAGTAAATGTTAAAGAAAAAGAGATGACAGTGATGACCGTAAAATTGTAGAACTATTTGCTGAAGGAGGTTGTGGAATCCCCAACCTTGAAGACAATAAAAAATTTGTCTGGGAACCTTACCGAAATAGGTTCTGGTTTCAGCAGGAGGTTGAATTAAATCATCTCTGGAGGTCCCTTTCAACCTAAAACATAACGATCCTATAGTTCTATTCTCAGTTCTAAAGTGATCACGGAAACTTGGTCAATTCTGAGTTAAACATTTATAAAGAATAAGCTTCAGACCTAACACAAGCATTCAGATATTTTTGCTAAGATCATAGCCCAGCTACATAGCATTTCACAGGTTCATTGAAGTAATTGGGCTGTAAACCAAAAAATAATTCGATCTCACACTTTAAAAAGTATTGGAGATTCAAATTTCATATGTAGAATTTCTCACAGCACACAGGACAAATTTAAAATCTAGAGCTAAAGATTTTTCACTTCTTGAAATCTGCGAAGATTGTAAGAGAATATCTGGGGAAAACAGATACATCTTTCCTCCTTAATAACAGCACTAACTCACTGCAGTGTAAGCATCTGTGTGTCCAGATATTTGGGCACAAACTGTACTTCATTTTTTTTTTCATTCAATGTGAAATCAGCAAAGGAGTTCTTGTTTTCATCGATTCTACAGGCATGCAGACAACTTCGCTAACATGCAGATTTAATGACAAAGAAACTTGTTTCATCTTTACATTTAGACTTCAGGTTTTAATGGCATTAGAAAAGCAAGATGAAAATTAGCATCCGCAGAGCTGTTCATCTGCTTCGCTTTCTCTCACCACAACAGCAAGCAATGGAAGGAGCAAGATTAAAGCCCAGGGTATGGATATCATTTTAGAGCTATTCAAACACAGAGAAGCTAAATGATCATACCTCAGCTGTATACGCCTATTGCAACTTGTGTTTCACTTCCCAAATATACTGGGTTTAAAACAGAGCAGACTGCAGTTTTGATAACATCTGCTACAACAAATAACAAAAAAAAAGAGTGTGAAGTCTGATGAATGTTTAAACAGAACATTTTTTATGGATCAGCTAAATCTTTTCTGCTTTTTAATTAAAAGTAAAGAAAATGGAACTTAATTATCCTGTAAAGATTAGCTTGTGGGCATCTTCCTGTAAATTACTTCTAATTGAAAGCAAATTGTCAAGTGACATTCAAAGTACTGTCCTTTAAAACACAGCTGTTCTATTGCTGATTTCAGTACATTACAGTGCTTTCTTGTTACAGTAAGACACATTTGAATATTTTAACAATTTGACTGGTTTTGTATGGATTTCCATTTAGTATATCTTAATCACATTCCCTCCTCCAAAAATCGGAACTGGTTTTGTATGGATTTCCATTCAGTGTATCTTAATCACATTCTTGTCTCCAAAAATCAGAAGAAATATTAGCTACCTTTTTGTACCAACTATCCTAAAGTCCTCTTTCTCCACCTCTTATTTTGAAGCTCATTGGTTAATCCCTGATTAGCATATGGCATGGGTAACTGGCTAATAACTTGCTACCCTGAACCATTTGTACTACTGGGAGCCAATGCATTAGCAAAACCATTTTAAATATTTCAAGCAATTTCAAGTAGTTTAATTGTATCAACTACAAACTGAAAGTTCACAGTCCTTTACTTTCAGTTATTTATAAATTCTTGGGATGGTATTTTATATAGATTCATAGCAGAACATTATCAAACAGCAAGATAAAACTATGGTACATTAATATAAGTTTATCAAATACATTCAATCGCTCTGATAAACCACTTAAATGTGACTTATCATTCCACTTAGAACTGTAGCCTCAACCCAAAACACCTGTTAGTGCCTTTTATTAGATCTTCCTTAAAATTGTAAGATTTCATTTGGATGGATTAGGTTTCAGCCTTCTCCTTCTACTTCAGAAAAAAGTAATTTTATCCTACCGTCATAAAGCCAAAAATAAACAGAGATGAATTTCACATTTCTATGAAATATTACCACAGCATTGGGCATTTCTAGTATGATCCTTCAGTTTTTACAAGCTTTATTTTCTCCCAGACTCTGATTTTATACACTTCTCTACAGCAGTGAAAAGAGATTCTTAAAACTTTTCCTATCAAAGTGTAGTGCTTTTACAGCACTGCTTGAAAAGCATGACTAGAGCTGAGAGGTGGCTCAAGAAGGCAACGTGTTTGGACACATTGGTTTTAGACAGCAAATATGTTTGCATATTAAAGCTGTGACATGACCTATTGCACAGCTCACCAGCACACAGCTGATGGTGGGTTTGCATCCCCAGACATGGGAGAGGGTGAGCTGGAAGTTACTGCTCAGGGCATCATTTGTTTTCCTCAGAACTAACTGCACATACAGCTTAGTCATTTTGTAAGGAAATAGTGGGATCTACTGCTTGTGAACTCCCTACAATGTTTCCCTTCCTCTTTTCATATCCAGAATTTAAAGGTAAATGCCTTGTTGCTCTCAGTCAAATTCAGACTCACGTGCTTCAAAGGGTTAAATGTTTGCCACACTAGAAAGGTATTTATAAAGATGCTATGTTATCACTGGATTGGGGGAAAATTACTCATTTCTCTTATTTAGTATAAAGTTGTAAATATTAATCTAAAATAATAAGAATAATTTTAAGGCATGATTTTAATAAGATCTTAATTCTATTTGAATTTAGTATCTTTGGTTTCCTATCAGGCTGTCAGGTATCTGAACAGCTTAGTAAAAACTATTTTAAAAAAGGCAAATTTTTATTGTTTTTTTGGTTTTGATTTCTGTTCCCCAAATTTCATGTGGTATTTATTTTCCTCCACTTTAAGCAAGAATGATATGGTAAAGAAAATTATCTTACATTATGTCTTAAAGGAAATGAGATGCATGGTTTTTCTTATGTATTGTGGAAGTAAAATTAGAAAGATTATACCACAAGATCATTCTGCATAAAATACTCCTACATCCCTAAGACATAAAGAACATCTCCTCCACACAAGCAGTGGTTTTCAATCTCATCTGCAGGTTGCACTTGAAGAACATCCCACGTGATCAGCAGCTGGTGTCAGCTCAAAGAACACAGCTATGTCCTCACAAACATTACACATTGTAAGCTCTGCAGTAGTCATCTAGTACAAGACAAAGAACCATCAACTATTTGTTCTTTGATATTAAATTTCAAAATTTATGCCAGCAAAATAGACTAGTAGTGGTTCTAAAGAACACTGGAAATGGAAACCAATAAATATTTGCGCAAGTAACACATTTAATACCTTTGTGAAATTACAACACTGGGAGAGTTGATTTTGGCATGGACTAATTATTGAGGCTTCTTATTGCTTCTGGTATCTGGAGACAAACACATGTGCAACCAGGGTATGTCTCAGCAGCCTCATCAATACTGTCTATGAACTATGCCAACAGACTGCTTTCTAGGCTACTTGAATACATGCAGAATAGAGTACCGAAGCTGAGCCCACAAAGAATTAAAGATTGTTACTCTCCTAAAAAACTTCCTGAGAAGAATCACCTCCACTTAATGTGCTCTTCTGACATTCCTCCTTGCAACATTTCATTTTTTTCCTCTCCTTTTTCAATGCGATATCCAGGCACGTCCAGTGAAGCGCACTGGCAGTGCAGATAGGGGGAAGCAGAAGCTGAACTTTGTGACTTTAACAACCAACATTTTTTAATGTTTTAATTTATAAATGTCCTATTGGCTTCTGCAGTAATGTTCCACACAATCCTTCTGCAGGATTGCTGGCATTTACTTTTATTCTGACATCTATCATGAAGAGAAGACAGGAAACTGATAATGCACATTAAAGGTTCTCAGAAAGTTCACTGAAAGTTCCTCTAGGACCTCAGGTGAAGTATTGTTTCTTAAGAGACACTAAAACAAATATTAACCAAAAACCACTCCAAAAAACTCTAAAACAAAAACAAACAAAAAACCCCAAGCAACAACAATCAAAGCCATAAAAAATCAAGAAAACATCAACAAAATAAACAAACGTGTCAAGACCAATGTATCTATCACGCAATCTCGGGTACTCCTGGCAAAAAAGGGGATTTAATAATTTTAAAAAAATAAACAAAAAAATTCGACAAATCATTCAAACCTTATGGAGGAGGGGAGGATTTAATAGAAGACTCCCCAAACATGTACCATCACTCAAAGTAGCAGAATAAACTGGTATATAAATGGTGTCAAATGGTGTACATAACCATAGCCAAATGTTCTCGCAAAATCCTTGAGGAGTCTTCTTGCAAAAAATACAATCAACACAGGATTCAAATTTCATTTCTCTGTGACAAGCATGAAACATTTTACCACTAGTATTTAAATTTTCTCAATGGGCACACCATCCCTCTTCCATGGAAAAATAGAAATTAAAAAATTTAAAATATTTTAAACTAAAATATTTTAAACTAAATTCAGACTTTAGATTTTAGACTCATATGAAAATTTGACTACAAGCAAGTTACAGTAATTTCACGAATACAAGCCGCACCAATTTGACCAAAATTTTGGTGGAAACCCGGAAGTGCGGCTAATATTCCGGGGCGGCTAATCTATTAACAAAATTCTAAAAGCTGCCAACACGGAAGTGAGAGCCCGCGGCAGCCCCAAGTCAAGCTGGAGCCCGGACGGCCCCGGCTGAGGTGGGAAAGCCTGGCAGAGGCGGGGCCAGCAGTGTGGGGGGCGGGCGGCAGAGCCCGAGCCAGCAGGGCGGGGCAGGGAGGGCGGCAGAGCCCGGGCCAGCAGGGCGGGGGAGCCCGGGAGAACTGGGGCTAGCAGTGCAGGGGAGCATGGCAGAAGCAGGAAGGCAGGCGGGTGGGGCTGCCTGGCAGCGGGGGAAGCCCAGCAGAATCGGGGCCAGCAGCGTGGGGGAGCCCGGCGGTGCGGGGGCCTGCAGTGCCGGTCAGGGCGAGGAAACGCGGCGGCGGTGCAGATAGGAGGGGGCGGCCGGCGAGCCTGGCGGCGGCGGCAGCGGCTGGCCCGCCGGCAGGGTGACTACGTTAACGCAGCGGCGACGCGGGCGGCGTGCCTGCCAGCGGCGGCGGTGCCTGGGCCGCCGGCAGGGCGACTACGTTAACGCAGCGGCGACGCGGGCGGCGTGCCTGCCAGCGGCGGCGGTGCCTGGGCCGCCGGCAGGGCGACTACGTTAACGCAGCGGCGACGCGGGCGGCGTGCCTGCCAGCGGCGGCGGTGCCTGGGCCGCCGGCAGGGCGACTACGTTAACGCAGCGGCGACGCGGGCGGCGTGCCTGCCAGCGGCGGCGGTGCCTGGGCCGCCGGCAGGGCGACTACGTTAACGCAGCGGCGACGCGGGCGGCGTGCCTGCCAGCGGCGGCGGTGCCTGGGCCGCCGGCAGGGCGACTACGTTAACGCAGCGGCGGGGCGGTGCTGACGGGAGAGGGGGGCCAGTGAGCCCGGCGGCGGCTGCAGCACCACCCGGCCGGCCCCGTCAGCAACCATGAGCGGGCCGAGCCTGCCTGGCCCCGCCCCGAGCCAGTAAAGCCCGCTATGCCGCGATCCTGTTACTAATTGGCCAATTTGTGAAAGCTGCGCACGGATTCTCGCGACGAACGAAAGTGTGGCTAATATTCGGGGTGCGGCTTATCTATTGACAAAGACAGCAACATTGTCGAGGCACCGGGGGTGCGGCTTATAATCCGTGCGGCTTGTATTCGTGAAACTACTGTATATCCACTATGGAAAATTAGTTTACTTTTATTAAGGTTAAGTAAATGGTACAGTATAGCTGCATTTTTCACACATGGATGGTTATTCAGTGCAGGAGTAAGCTGAATCCCACAGATCTACATCCCTAGTATTGATCCTTCCTTCTCATTGAAGAAGACAAATTTATGGTTATTTCTTCCCTTTCCACAAGAGATTCTTCAGCGTGGCTATAAATCCAACTAAAAAAATATTAATAATTCTATTACTATCATTACAGTCATTCTAATTCTTATACATTACTTGAATTACAATGCTATTTTAAGAACATTAACAGACTTATAAAATCATAAAAATATTTTTCTTCTTTCAGTAAATGGAAACAGTTTCTTTATGACATTACAGTATTTCCAGAGTAATGTCACTGTGAGGAAGAAGAGTATCATCAGGCATGAGTGGGTAGCCAGCTTGAACAAATCACAGATCCTATAAGCCAAGCTCCAGGACTGACCTACAAGGTACAACAGACTTGGCCATACAGCTCTAGCCACTGCTCCCATTTTTTTAAAGAAACAGCTGAGGCCTCTGAGCTCTCCAAAAAGCATCAGATATTAAAAAGGCAGACTTTAAATATTTTCCACAGTTCCTCCTATCCAGACATCAAAAGCCAGAAACCACAAGAAGCTTCCAAAAGGTGAAGCAGGTCACTTCAACAAGTGTAGTAGTTTTCATAGACAAAAGGTAGAGACTAAATCCAAGAACTTTGTTGGATTCTTTGGATCTGGTCTTTCAGCTAGTATTTCTGGTGTATCAATTCTGCCTAAGGCTCTAGTAGTACAGCAGTAAGGAATAAGTAAAGCCAGGTCATTGAAATCCCTGTGTCATATCCAAAAACGCACTGATAAACAATTCCACATACAATTGTACTTCTGAACAAAAATGAAGCCTTCAAATTAGGGCATGTCTACTAAAATTTGGTATCTCACATATAACTAAGATATAAATTTTAACAAACAAAATTATTCAAGATTCTGTAGTAGAGGAGAAAAATTCCCCCCCTCCCCTCCAATCAATCTTAAAATGCAATTAAGACATACAAAGTCCTAAAACTTCTCTTAATTTCTTCAGAGTAGGCTCTCTGGAATCCTCCTACTAACCCTCTGTGTAGGCACACATACATGCAGACTCTTTCTGACATGCCTAATTTCTTGATTTGAAAATGGGAGATAAAATTGCTCATACACAAAGATGAGCACTTACTCCTTATCCTACAGGACTTAATGAGAAGATGCTTCCCTGTGTGGGACTTCATGCAAATGAGAATTTGAATTTTTGAGAAAAATTGAGTATTAGTTAGAATTATTAAATATACTCAAGCTTTGCATACGTAAACTTTTTTTTATCCTAAAATACCTACCTCTTCAACCATTTTAAAACAACATTTTCCATTTCACTTTCATGCATGAGGTGGATACAGAGAAAATAGAGATTTCTTACATACATTACAATACTTTAAATTCCACTTTCATTTAAAAACTAAAATGCAGTCATGTCATATTCTAGTACCAAAGATAGCTAATTCCTATCTGCATCCTGATATTTATATCATTGCATTATTTACATTACTATTATTAGGTGTCCAACACAATGCAACATAGCACAAACTATTGACTTGTTTGGAAAGTGATCTTCTTTGCTACAGAAGAAACCAAAAGCCCTCAAGCAAGATCTTCAGCAAATAAAAACATATTGATAGAAAATTAAATATAGCTATTTTTTTTATTTGTTCATGTGTTCGGGTTGTTTAGTTTGAGGGTTTTTTAACATGATCCATGATACCAGGATAGTCTCTGTAAAAGTCAGCATAATGAATTCCAAAAGTAGCATTAAATGGAAATTTCAACTGGATGAGTAGAGATAATCTGAAATTCACATTATCCTTCACAAAGTCTTCTATTCTACAGAAACCTGGAATAGGCCACTACAAGAAGATTTGTACCCAAAAAATTCTTTCATTTTCACATCCACTCCTACACTGTAGAGATTTTCCTACACCATTCTTCCAATGACAAAAGGAGTAACAAGCTGTAGTATGGCTAGTTAAATACTAATTCTCAGACTTCAGGCTGAAACAGACTCAAGACTAGAATATGCCCCAAATGAGCTGAGGGGGATCCTACTCTAAACTTCACAAAATTGCCAAGAAGAAAATTTTCAGTGTTTCTTCCTTAGTCATACCTCCGAGTTACATAGTAAAAATAAAAACCTAGTCATCTAAAAAAAGAAAATTTGATCAGAATTCTTCAATGTCAGTTTTTCAACACCTCTGGAAATTACTGAGCACTCAAGCACATTAAAAAAAAATAAAATTATTTGGGTTACACATGCATCCTGAGCTACTATTACCTGCAAAATTTTGTGTTATCATTAATATCTTTATTACAGATCAGTGTCTGTTGTTTATGGTACAAGTTTAAACATGTAAACCACTATTTAGACAAATACTCCCCATACCTTTACTCACACAGACGGGCTGCCTTAAGAATTTGCTTCTCCAAAATAGAAGTTTTCACATAATTCACCTCTCAGACTAGAGTATGACTCCTGGGCTATGAGAAAAAACAGATGCATCCAGCACTCAAACAACCACATGGGAATTCCTCCCCTCCTGGAAGATGGGTTTACATTCACAGACAAAATTTTATGTACTCCTTCAAGCAATGTAAAAGTCCTTATTTTGTTGCAATCTTCAAGAACAAGAATATGAAATTACATAAATCATACCAATACCGTGTGTGTGAATACATAAATGCAACATAAAAATTATCATTTCATCCCAGATTATGCAAATGACAAATTCTGAGTTTTTGAGAATGCATGGGGCTGCTTCCCATCCCATTTCACCTTCTTCCAAAACTAGATCTTTTAGAAATTTTGATCTGTAAATATCAAGAGGTAACTTCCCTTTAGAAAGATTCTAGGCAAAGAAAATCAGGACAAAAATTGTATTTGGTTTACAAACTTCTTCCTTTTATGATTCATTTAGAAAAAATCTTCAGGTTTTGCAATTATTTCTATTTTTTCTTCTAACAAAAGTTGCTAGATTTATCTAAGTTCTTATGTACTATGTTGATCAACAATTTAAATCTATTCCCAGTACGTAAGCAGGTAACAATTGCAATCACAAACATTGCCTGCCATTGTTCAAAGTAATCACATAAAACAGAATGTAACTGACTTCTCCAAAGCCTGAGTTCTCTAAGCTTTCTCTCTCTTCATGAGCATAGTAATTGACAGCTTAAGTAGGACATTTTTATATATAAGAACAGTCTTAAAAGATAAAAACAAAAAAAAAAATCACTAAGCAATTACACAAACACTCAGTAACTCCAAACTAACCTGCAGTAACAGTCCTTCCATATACGTGGGAATACATAAAATGGAAAAAAGTTCAAAATTGGTATCTACCTTGAAAGTATGAAGTGCCTGTAGCAGAAGGATCACATTAAAAAAAATGAAAATAAAAGGATAGACCGCGCTCCACATCCCAGCATGTTGTTCTGGGTTTCAGATACTAAAAAAAAATCCACAACATTCACAAAAAAACCCAATAAACCAACAAACAAAATCAAACAAACAAACAAACAACAAAAAAAGCCCCCAAAAACCCATACACACTTCAGAGTTCAACACTGATCTGACTACTAGTCTGATTTTTGGGCGCCTGTTTGCAGATGCGGTAGAGTTATCAATCCAAGCAGACACACAATCCGGGTCCAATGTCACTTCTCCTCATTATGTTAATAGTTAATACATGCAAATGAAAACACTCTAGCAATTTGATTTCTTTGAAGATAGTTTGCATATTGTCTTAGCCATAATGACTGTACACTTCTCTCAGCCTCGATTTATGCAAGGGTAGTTTAGTTCATTTTTATCAGCTCAAGTTCATTTTGGCTGCTACTGGAATGTATGTGTGTGTTTCTTTTTTACCTTTCACCTAATTACCATTCAGGTACCATAAGCAGATTTTTCATGCTATTGGTGTTTTTCTTAATTAAGAAACAAATGAATTCTCCCTAGCAAAAAAGATGGAACAACAGAGTAAGATGCCAGAGGCTGATGTTCTGCTTCTTAATTGAAGCTGCTTCATTGTTAGGTGTCTGCTATAAGGGGGCAGAAGTGTCAGGAGTTTATTGTGAATAGTATAAAAATAAAAGCATAAATAGTACTTAAAAATTATGAATTAATACAAAAATATGTATTTTACTGACATAAATCAACTAGACTGTTCTCCCTTCCTTTAGAATAGGCTCGTTAAGTATAAATTATTCTTCCCATATGGAAAGCCCCAGGTTCTAATCCCAGCCCAGAGTGAATTTCTTTCTTTTTCCTTTGTCTATTATCTGCACCCCGCTTGTGTGCTCATGTTGTTCAATTAAGGAGGTACCTGAATTTAGCAGTGAGAGTAATTTTGCTTCTTTTCGTTCATCCTTTCAGCAAAATAAGTCTCTCTTGCTCTCTCTCACTCCCTCATCCCCTCCCATCCCATATCCCATGAGTGAGTCTCCATTTCTAAGTCACGCTTTTTGCTTCCTTCCAGTGCTAGGTTTTCCCATGCACTAAAAACAACACCACCACTACTACCTGTAAGAATTTCAGGTCAGTATGCTAGGACAATATTCCTCCACTGTAGTTTAACAAGAAATTTAGAATTTCCAAGCCTCAAGGCCTTCAAGGAATGTTCATTCTTCTTTTAACACTCTTAACATCGTCTTTGGACATCTTTTAAGGGTCACATCCCCCTAAACCACATGGTGCATGTCACAGGAATAAAATGGGACTTGAACACTGGCACTGAGAAATCATTTGGTCTTAGAGTTTGGAACTGCAACACGTGGTCAAACACCAGCCACAGCCCCATAGCATAAATGCAGAGACCACCACTAACATCAGTTGTACAAAAAACTGGAAATCAAATATCTGACAAAGATACTTGTCCTACCACTCCTTATGCACACAATCTCCATCTGTTTCAGTAGGAATTACAGGAATGTAAGAACTAAAAAATCAGTATCTCCCTGCACACACAAGAAATTAACTCACTTTTCTATTCATTGTTCCATTAAGTTAAAGGATAATTGCTGGAAAACAATGAAAAACAAAAATATTTTTAGTACAGTATTACCACAGATCAATTCTGAGTTAATTCATATCACAATGAAATGAAGCACTGCATATTGTTTTGAACACATACAAATAAGTCTGTTACCAACTGAAACTGATTCACTATAGAAAATCTTTCTATATTTTCTCCATCTGCTTTGATCCATGTTTTTGGACACAAAAAGTATTGAATTTATTTTCTGTTTAATCAATACAGATCATGCAAGGAGTTTCATCACTCTTAATACTAAACTGATATACCTGTTGATGTAAACTACGTGTCATAAGGTAGTAATATATTTTTATATATATTTAAATGGAAACTACGGAAATGTGTGAAAAATACTTTTTTCCTCCCCCTTCCTTCCTTTGCACATTTGCTGGAGGTTGTTTTTTTTCCTCTCAGCAGAGAAAGCTGGATCCAACGCATAAAGAAATTTAACACTATGAGGCTTCTATTTATAAATCTTTCCTTTTCCAGGGAAAAACAGTACAATTTCAGTTTTTTTCTTCTTAAAATATACAAAAGATGCCAAACATTATGAAGAAAGCAAAGATTCAATTTTGTTCATTTTTCTATTGATTTTACATATGCAATTCCTTGAGCTTGACTGCTATTTTACAGTATTTTCAGTAAGACGGAAACGAAACCTCCTGTCAGTAGTTTAATTTCACACAGAGCTGTAATCACCGCTCACAAGGAAAAAAAAACCCTCTGCTGGTAGTCTCCACAGAGCAAAAAACCTTAGTTCTTCACCGACTGGACTACTTTTGCTGCATCTCTGCTGCAGTCTGAACTTCATTTTTCCTCTCAATCAGTCTCTGACCTCCTCACATGGTGTCCCTGCCAAATTCTTGGCATTGGAAGTGAGGGGGAAGAGGCCATACCATAAGCGTGTTGATAATGAGGAGATAGAAATAGAAAACCAGCTGGATTGTCCTAATAAAGTATGTCTGGGATTCAGAGACACAACAACTCCCTGTTCAGGTCACTGTTCAGCATTTTAACCCTTTCCATTCCAGACTGACCTTTCACTGATCTCCACTAATTTATTAACATTTAATATTAAATTGTACTTGAAAAATTCACTTTGATTTCAATGAAACCTATGACCTGCTTCCATCTAACTGTGTTTTAATTATGTCATTTTTCACCTGCAACATGCAAGTGACTCCTGAAAAAATTTTTGCTCATTGTTTTTCTCCTTTTCTGGTATCTTAAAAATGCCAATACTGTCATATTTGATCTCTGTTGCTTTGAGGAAGTGTGTCTTAGTTCACTGATGCAATTTAAGAGCTTTTTAAATTTCTAAAGTAAAAAAAAAAAATGTTTTCTCTTTACATCAATTATTAAGGACTGGACATAAAACTTAGTTCTAAGAAATCTCTATTTAAGCTGATTTGATTCCATCTTTTACAGTATCTATCTTTAACACACTCCAGGAGTTCCCCACACTGTACTTATATTCATTTATAGCAGTGATAAGGCCTTCAGTGAGGACACAAATCAAGAAAGGATGCCATCAAAGTCATAAACAGGGTGGTCAAAAAGCCTTTCACTATTCAGTATACTTGCTGATCCTATAGCCATTCTCCAGTGACTGGCCACACAACACAAACACAGAATGCTAGATATAACACAACTATGAAGGAGAGTCCTCAATTTCTTGAAAATTTGCCACCATTTCCAATATGGCATAACTTCAACAGTTTTGCTGAAAAAATTTAGTTACTCATTTCAAAAAGTATTCTTAAATTATTTATAGAAATGGTGACTCTAAAGTTATAATTTTCCAGCTGTTATGAGACAGCAGTACTATATCTAATGATACATTCCTTAAAAAAAATCCAAGGCAAAACAAACCCCACTTGAAAAATTGCTAAATTACCTTTAATTTTTTGTAAAGGGGTTGTTTTATGCTCTGGATATATTTTTCAAAAAAAGAAAATAATAACTACCTCGCAGAAATTAAACAAATGTATGTCTTGCCACTCACACTAATGAAGACGACCCAACAAAACAGAGATATTTAATTTTTAGAAAAGCATTTCATCTAAGGTAAGACGTACAAGTATGAAACAGCAGTTATTCCTTCAGTAGTAGCCAGCAGAACACCGAGATCCCCATTTTATATTCATTTCCATTTACTGGCAACTTTGGAAAGTGTTTTGGATGTCAAGTGGGATTACCCAGACATAGTGTCTTTTCCCAAGTTTATCATTCCCAAAGCTACACCATTTACCCAATGACAATCACTAACTTCTCCCCCTGTGCCTGGTGCAATGAGTGTGCATGTAAGGTTTAGCCTGATTGCTCCATACAGTGAATCCATGAAGGGCCACATGGCACTACTTTTACAAAATTCCTGTTAACTCAGCAAATTATTGGCCTTTGGAATCAATAGGCAGACTGCTATATAGGCAGACCAGCTATAAATATATATATGTTTAATATCTTTGTTTCTTATTGTGCATATATATATATTTATGAGAATGTAAATGACAAAGACTCATCAATTTCTTACTGGGCCTGTTTTTTTGTTATTATAATCGTATGATCAAGGCAAGAGATTCCATCTTCCTTTTCATTAAGGGGTATTACTATTGCAGAGGTGAGTAGGGTTAAATAAACAAAAAACTGTATTTTTTCAGGAAAATAGGTCACAAATGCCCTGTGTTCTTTACCAGTACCTGCCCGATAAATAATTTCCAGCCTCTGATTTAAAGTTTTGCCAAAAACTCAGTAATGATACTGATTGTTCTTCAAACTGGAAAAATCCAAAGGAGCAAACTATTACTTATCAAATTTTAAGAGAATGTGACGGAGGTACAAAAAAATCTTATACTGAAATGCAACAAACTGTCTACAAATTCTACCTACAGGTTACTTTCTATTACCAGCCAAGAGCACAAAGAATAACCTGTAAATCAGTCTCCATTAGTAGAGAATATGTGGCTTTAACATTGCTGCTTTGTAGTTTTCTTTAACACCAAAAACAGCCCAAGAAAAATGGAAACATGATACATGTATTCTTCAGAAATTTTTGGTCTGTGGAATGTATGTTCTGTTACTCTGAGAAAATATAATTCCTATAGCAATGTTACAAATGTCGTATTTCAGAAGTGAGTCCATAACTCACTAACAACTCTTTTATTCCAATAGAGATTAAATAATTACTGTCAGATAAGTAACTTCCATCAGATATAAGGGATGAACCACCCAATCAAAATGCAAAAAAAAAAAAAAAGGAATGGTATGACAATCTAAATACATATTTTCTGCTATATGCAGGTTATCACAGGTATATCACCTTGCCATAATATGAACTCACAATTAGAACGAGCAGTGCATCATTAATGTGCAACACAAAATGGAATTCAAACATTCATTCCATATACTTCCCAAACAAAGTACTACTTTACACAAAATGCAGAACATTTAACACACTCTCCTGAAGTTCCTCTAAGAAGATGATTAATTAGGCAACAAAACAGACATCAGAGGTGCCCACAGTTTTGCTTAACATTTTACATACAAATGCAATCACGTAATTCAAGTATCAAAATATATTTCAACATATAATCTATCAAAGTTGTCAACAATTACACCTTACAGATTTTCAGTGTTCCTGTCCATAGTACGAACAAGTTCTATGCTCTTTCTTCCCTCCCAAAAGAAAGAAAAGGAAGGGGGGAAAAAAAGGTATTATGATGTCCTAAATTCCCTGGATTCAGTAATTTATTTCTCTTTGCCCACGAATGAACAAACAATACATCATTCTTCATGATACTTCCTCTTCTAGGAAGAGATCAAATTCACACCAATTTTTTGAGGCTTTTCTCACGTTTAGCAGCTTTCAAATCATCCTCACAATACTGAAATCTAATACAAACAAGCAAGAATACAACAGTAAATATTCAACGTGCTACATGAAAACAACTAAAAGCTCAAGCATAAAAACAGGACTTTTTGGAAAAGTTTAAAAACAATAAAATAAAAACAGATTATCACATATGGGCAAAATAATGTTCTATGAATAATTCAATCAGAGCTAAACTAAGTGTTGTGTGATAGCTCAAATCCCATAAATACATTTTATTTTCACCCACATTTTGTTTCTCAAAAGGCTGAGAGAAAACATCACCACTCACTTCCATACAAAACTTTACCCTGCCAGTCTCTCTACCTTTTCCTTATCAAGGTAATTCACAGAAATTAAAAATCTTTCATTTACAGTATTGTTTTATATTACTTCTATTAGGAAAATTATTCATGATCTCTGTAAATGCAGCTCAGTTTTGCATAATATGCCTGGTTCCTTTGTAACGTTATACTGCTATACATTCTGGTATATTATAAGTGAGAGCTACATAAAGAAAGCAATTAGGCATAAATTGAAGATACATGATCCTTAAGGTGCAAAAAAAACCCCACCAGACTTGGCACTGGACATTTTTATTTGCTGTTTTAAGAAAAATTTGTCTGAGCATAATAGCCTGTATGAAAATGCTTGGCATCTTAAAAGCACTCAGAATGTAAAATATCTAAAATGAATAAAAGTGGAACTGGTTTTGGCGCAGCAGTTAAAAATTGCAAAACTTAGGATAACAACCTAGGGAAAATAAATTGTGCATGATTGTACCTATAACTGTACAACATTAAAACCTAAGACAAAGAACTTGCTTCCAGGACAAAAGTCCAAGCATTAGCAGTAGTTTAATACGACAAGCATGGCAAACTCTTTGACTTTGGAGGTTTCATGGCAGCTCCCCCTACACAATCTTGCTACAAAGTATGATTTTTATCAGAAATTAAATATTGCTGCAGGTCTTCTGGAAAACAGAAAGGAAAACATTCCAAGAGCCATACTTGGTATAGTAGCACTTATGAACATGCAAAGTATATAATGCACTTATATTACACACACATGGAAATTTCCAATAAAAGGAGGAAAACAGTATAGCTCACCAAAAGAAAAAAGGCATGAAAGAATCTAAGAATTTAGACACTCCTCCTGACAGCACTAGTTAGGGCATCTTAACTGATGTCAGCAAGACTTGTAGGTGTTGAGAATTCCTTAACATCAGCAAACAACTAATAACAAAACACACACACACACAAAAAGAAAATATCCACAAACAGCAACAACAAAAATGGATTGAAAAGTACAGACTGACCACATTAGGAAACTAAAGTATAAGCTTTCATTGTTGCGTAACTGAAATAGAGGCAATATTTCCCAGAGTTTGCATATTTACAGGAGTTTGTTTAAGATACAGCATGCAAGATTACTCAAAAAAATTAAAAACAATTGCTTTCTAATTTGAAGCTACTTATTTATGACTACTATTATCTTTACCCATGGTATGTTATTCTCTTCAAATAAAATAAGTGTATTTTATGCTAAATTGTTGCTATACATCAATTTCAGCTTCAATTCACATTAATTTTGACATACATTGAGATACATATATACATAAGTTTATTTAAATAAGGATGATTGTAAGAGATTATTAAAATAGATATTGTTTGAAAGAATTCTTGAATTCAAATTATTAGTCAAAACACTTCCATACACGCAGAAACACAAAACTTTCTATTTAGGTTGAGATTATTATTTTTCAGAGCATTTTTTTTTCTTGCATGACCTGTTACAAAGCCAGTTATTTAAATATTTTCCTGCAAATATGAAATGTCATTGAAGAATCATGTATTAGTTTAGTGTTCAGCTCACTACACATAACAGTGAAGCCTCTAAAAAGATGCCAAATAATACCATCTGCATCTTGGTACTTTTAGTAACAAGAACATCTGCCCACTAAGAAATGAATAAAGACTAGCAAGCTGATTGCAAAGCATTTAAAAATGTTTTTCTTATAACAAATCAATATTTTAATAATAAATGTGATTAGTCTTCCTGATTTTTTAAAAATGTTTTATAACACCCCTGTAAACAAAATTCATATCTGTACACAACTCAGAACTCCAGCAAAAAGTATTTTGGAAGAATGTAGGACTAGATTAACATAAAATCACACCAAGTTAAACATAAAATACAAGCCAAAACTGCAATTATTTCCCTGATGGCATCACACCCATATTCTCAAAAGACTTCTCTGTGAATGCAGAAGCGCGTTTTCATTTTCAAAAACGAGTACATTTGTGCAAAATGTGTCTTACTCCTCTCTTATACTCGTATTGCTGGTGCACAAATCACTCTAAAGATTTGAAAGAATTTACACATAGCAAGAGGAACACGCCAAATGTTTTTTCTCATGTATTTTATAATGCAAAGGCCATAGCTTCAAACACAATGCTTTGACTGACAGTTGATGTAGAAAAATAAATTTAGCCAGAACTTGTGGCATAATATTGCCCTACCTTAATCTGACCTTTCTTGACAGTGAAAACTTCTGAACCAAGAGTCAAAGAACCTCAAAACGAATATCAGACCAATCAGACCAGTCACAACATGCCCAAAGCACACTCCACTAAAATGAGATTTCCTAAGCTGCAGGACTAATCACATAAAATTGATGGTCCAAGTAGCTGATTGTCACTCTTCATTTGTAAAAACTGCTGATTTTCATTATTTTGGCAATATTAATTTTTCTCCCCTTTTTGATTTACCAACCCAAATTTTCCTCTTTGTATAACTATGGGTCTCAGTGGTCTAGCCTAGAGGTGCAAAATTCCCAAAGAGTCAGAGCAGGCTACCATCCCAGTCAGACCCAAGTATTATACTTTGAAGAAAACTCTAATAAACCTCTCTTCGTTTTTATTAAGCATATAATTTTATCTCAAAAAACTTCAGTACAAGATGGTCAAAAAAGAACTTATTCTGTGATGTAAAACGTTTGTCAAAGAAACACACCTGAAAATCTAAACCCTACATTCAAACTATCATAAGCTTTTATAGCTTATTTCAGACAATTTGTAGTAATGCTGTGAGATCAGTGAAATAATGTCAGAAAACATAACAGCTCTGACGCCAAAGGGATGCATCACAATATAAATAATGCTGGAGAAGCTCTTAAACACTTCCATAGTCCTGTCATAAATCTGCACTCAAAATAATTCTCTAAGCCTTGAGTTCTGTGTTTTAAAATATGTCTTCAGCACACACCTTAAAAGAGGTGCACAAAAATAGCCAGGATAAAACTGTGCATTTCTTGGAAAAGATCTTTTGCTTAATTATTATTTCTTAAATGAAGCAGGTCACTAGAGATTAGACACAAAGAAAACAACCTTTCTTGAAATATAACTAATCAATGTTCAAATGACCACCAGTTCACCTGCACTGATCACTTGTTACTGGTAACACTCCAGGTTACACTACAGGTTCTTTCATACTGCATTCCAGCTATACTATCAGCAATACAGCACCTTGCAGAATTCATCTTACTGATATTAAGTCAGCAGCATTAGCTGAGACCCAACTGTCCTTTGGAGATGTGACCCTTAAAACTCAGAGAAAAGCGATACATTATAAAGGATTTCTAGAAAGTATCAAACCGTCCAAAAATCTAAATTCAAATCCAAGCTGTCCAAATCCCAATTCTGTGGCAGTTGTACACATTTTCATGGTCGTCTTGAAAATCTTTTTCATTCCAAAGATATTATGCCTTGATTTTCATTTGCACATTTTCTCTCCTTCTGTGACTACAACAGAGAGTGCTAATTGTAAATGTGTTCTGAAACACACAACCACAGAAACCCCCAAAAACACTCAGGTGGTCATAGTATGGTCATAGATTGATGAATTATCTCCAGTGCACAAAAACACTCTTCACATAAATTTATTTTTATTCTATTTAAGTATTTAATGCTAATTGTTCTTAATCTAGTGAAAAATACATAGTTGTATAATTAAGATACAATGTGCTATCCTCTACATAATGGGTCACAGAATCACAGTATTTCATAAGCTGGAATTAATTTATCCACAATGTTTCATCACAGTCTCTCAAAATATAAGTAACATAAAACTCATCGCAGCTGCAGTGAAAAATCTACCATAGAAAACACATTTTTAAAGTCAGATTTTTTAAATAATTTAATGCTATAAACTATGATGCTTAAATTAAATACAGAAATTGAACAGTAAAAATGGTTTTTTGTCTAATTTACTGGTCCAACAGGTATACTTCCACTGTTTTCATTCCTTTCTCTTACATCTTAAAGTCTTTTGTATTTTTGTATTAATACTGACCAGATTACTTGGCCTTTCAATGGACCATGGAAAGTTAAGTCTTGTAACTAAAGAAAATCTTAATCCAACACCCCACCTTGTGGGAACCCAGCACTGCCTGACACTGTACAGAAACTGACCTTTTTGTCCTTCAGACTTGCCTACCAGGCCCCATCTTCTATCGCAAAAGCCAAATCATCTGATCCCAAACTAACTGTCAACTGCTTGTGATGGTGGGGAAGCCAGACATCAATCAATCAGTTTTTATCAGAGCCACTCTTCGTTTTTCTGTTGTGCTCATCTTATCATCTGACCCAGTTGTAGCCCTGACTTCAGAAGCTTAAGTAACTTGATGACAAAATATGCGTCTGTTTGTCCAAGATGCACATTGTTAAGGAGTGCACTTGTATTTTTAGCAACTAGTTAATATTTTTTCCAGATAAACTGTCAAATAGTTGAGATTTTTTTTCTCAGTTCTTAAGTTGCCTAGTGTTAACTGAAATACCACAATGCATTTTTGGAACAAATATCAAGCAAGTTCAGGGGTGGGGTATTTTTTGTTTTTTAGTAGAAATATATATGCATTTTTACTAAAAAATTAGGCAGGTTCCTTACAAACTTAAGCTAGTTGGGAGCCAAGGGCCTCTCAGAAGTACTGCATCTTCATATACATATACACACTGCTATTCATTATCTTTCATGTGAATATAGATTATCAGCACATTCAAACTGCCTCAAAAATCAGTACATCTATGGACATACAGATTTTCTCTTCTGCATCCTACAAAACTCGAGCATTTTGTCTACACTTGTTCTGAAATGAATGAAGTACAATTTGCAGATACAATACTCAAAAACCAATATGATTGAAAGCTTCCAAAAATGATCTGTTACTGCTTCCAAAAGCCTTTTCATACATATTTATTAGTGAATTCTGTATCATGAGAGGGTGGGAGGGAGCGGAGACAGGTTTTTTGAGGGTTTTTTTTTTTAGAAAAACTACTGCTACTTCAGCTCTGGTAATTTTACCACTGTCTTCATTGGCTTAACAATTGTGTCCTGCTTTGACGCATCAGTTACAGATGGTTCATTTTCTTTGCATAAAGCTGCATAAACCGTTTGACGAAAATCCTTGCTGTACTTCTTCAAAACTTCAGAGAAGGATCGTTATTGCCATGTAATATGAAGCCTGAATTTAAAATTGAAAAGTAACACAAAACCTAGGTATCTATAGAATACATAAACAATTTCAAGTGGACCTGACAATGTCCCTGCAATTTTTTTCATAATATCTTATAAATATGAACCTACATATTCAATAATAAAAACGAAATCAAGTCTTAAATAGCAGGGTTCTAATGACGACCCCAATTACATGAGTAAAACACAGCACTCCTTTGAGGCTTGTGCTGCAACTACAAAAGTAAAAAATAATAACACCCCGTACAGAATATCTTGTCAGCCTAATGAACACCTCTATGTATCACTGTAAAAATGTTTTCAAAATTATTCCATTCCAGCATAGAAAATCATTATAACAGACACACAGAAAGACTTCTCTCATCATATTTGAGTCTATGAGGAATTTCTTATTTTACAGTAAAATTCATACTATTCTCATTAAAAATCACTTTTCAATACTAACTGTAAGTATATTTAGAAAGTAATTATATTTTTTTATACCGCTTTTGCCATGATAGTTGACTTTTACTTCTCAGATAGTATGAAATGGAACACGTATAGCACAGGAGACAAAAAGCAATCATGGAATTCCTTTGAATATAATGAAAACACTTCATTTAAACTTAGTCTCTATTCTACTCTACAGTCTAATTTTACATGCACTAAACTGTTAGATACCATTTGTGGATGTGGGTATTTTTAAGTTCCTATCCTATAAACATTTCACATTCATTTTAAATATTATCAGAACTGCTTTAAATATTATAACCAGACTGCTTTTAGGAATGAAGCTAAAGATTGCATTCCCTAAGTTTCTCATATATTTATCCCTTCCAAAAAATCATTAGATGGATAGGAAACCCAGTAACACGGGAAAAGCTGTAGTATTTTACTGCAGTTAGCATCAGACCTTTATTATTTGGAAAGGAAAAAATGGAAAAGTATTAAAAAAAAAATCAAGAAGATTTTTACTGTTCTCTGCTACACTGAATCTAAGGTAAAAGGACTGAGTACAGTAAAAACAGCGTGTGCCATACAGTTGTATCAGTTAATCAAGTCTGAAAGCTTCAGTTGTCTGGAAGAATAAAGCAACATCACTCTAATTCACTTACATGAGTGCAAAGAGTAATGGAAGAGTTTATAAAAATATGTCCGAGTAACTTACTAACTACTAAAGCACTGTAATTTTTGATACTCGGTTAGTAAATTATATTCACATTGTAAAATGATTGTAACTGAACAAACCTTGATCATAAAAGTTTTACAAAACAATATGGTGGTAATCAAAAAAATAAGAAAGTTAAAGGTACCACTCCAGCTTTATTTATACATTTGCAGTTAAGAAAGAAATTTAATTAATATTATAAAAAAGATTGAAGAGAGAAATAATCTTTGCATGCAATTAGCTCTATAAATATAAAAGGTTTCTGATGATAAATACATCATCACATGTACTAAACATGTTTTCAAATCCTAGCTAGTTCTTAAAAGTATAAAAAATACTAGCATTTACAAAGGGTGACAGTATTACATAACACCCTTCCACAACACAGGAAACATGAGATATGAAAAAAGAAAAGACAGATGGAAAATAATGAGGACAAAATTTACTCAATATCTGTAATGGGAAAATCGGAAAATGTTTTGTTTATTGCATCATTTTAACTTATACAAACTAATATCAACGTTATGATTACACAAACAATATCAGGAGCTGTAAAAATACAACATATAATTGTATAACATTTATATCAAACTAGATCCCTTTTTCGCTTTTAAAAATGAAAAGGCTACTGTGACAACTGCCTACATCTGCTACCAATTCATGATCACACTACCCTTTCAAAGCATTAGATAAAACTGAATAATCAATGAGAAATGTCAATACCGAAAAGTGATTCCTTCTGCAGTGTAAGTTTTATGCAAGTGTTTGAGTTTTGGTTGGTTGGTTTATTTTGCAATTTTTATAAGAACTCTTCTTCAATATTGAAAATGTACTGAATTAATCTTACTGCATTTGGGATTTCCTAAAACAATATTTAGCTACATCAGGAAAACACACAGAGTTTTTGTTACTTCACATGCTAGGAATGAAAAAGAATTAACAAATATTATCTAGAAGGCAAGAGTATTTATACTCTTCATCTATATAGATCTTTCTCTGTATGTTCGTCTCCAATAAAGCATGTCCTAAGGAACTATTAGACAAATAAATACACAAATACACTTACAAACAACTGGGTAAAGAAAGTGCATTTGTGTCTCAAAGTAATGTTTGTGCTTGCAATCATTAAGTCTTTAAATTCCTCCAAGTGAGATTTAACCACACCCTGAGCATATATAACAAAAATCTCAGGTCCATTGTTTAAGATGAGAACTTTTAAGAAGTACTTAATATAAAAAAGGGAGTTTTGACATGATAAAATAACATTATCAATATTCTATTATCACAAACTCATGAGATAATTTTATCGACTTACAAAACACAAAGATAACTAGCCAGACTGCAGCATTCAGATTTTCCATGATGGTTTTTTGCCATTAATTTCAGAGTGAGTAAAATATCAATATTCTCTCTCTACACTTCTCACTTTCTTTAAAAATCTCTGAAGGGAGAATGTATAATAAAATCTGTTCCTTCTGCCAGTTCATAATCCATGTTTCTGTGCTGTTTCTACAGTTACTAACAGGAGGATACTCTGACCATACATTGATTGGGAGAAGCAATATTATTCTATACATGCTATAGAATTTCCATACTTTCACTTTAAATACCATTTGTCCAATGCACAAATTACTAAACTGTAAATAGTCTTGACTCCACAATTCTCCTCTACCATTGTGTCATCTCAAAAAGACAATCCGACAGTAATGGTAATGACACCCTCCCAGACAAGCCTGTGGGCATTAATATTTAAATCTTACCTATCCCTTGTGATTGGAATTCAGCCTCTATTCACAAACAAAAACTAAATCAATGTTCTTAGAGTTCAAACTAGATCCCTAAACAGTTTGCCACTCTCCATGCACAGATAAGATAAACTTTCTTTGACCCAAGAGATGAAGTTGCCATGACGATCAGAGAGTCCACTTTCTATATTGATATTTTGCTGATGTAACAACAAATAGAACCAGATCCTAGGGCTGATAATGGTGATTAATTAATACTAATATTGATCCCTACAAGCAAGAGACAAGGCTATTAACTTGAAGCCTGAAAAGTCAATTGTTACCTGTGGCAGAGATACTAGAAGCTGATTTTGAAACATAATAAACAAATGCGCTATCTTTATGCTAATACCTTTAAAGGGGTACATCGCTTTCTCAACCACAGTAACTTCACAATTCAAAACTATTATTTTAGTTAAATCTTGTCATCAGCATCCAAAAGAGATAAATTAACTTCAAGATTTCTAATGGATGCTATACAAACTGGTGCACACCGAATACCTGTAACATGAATGACTAAAAGCGCTCTTACAGAATACAGCGCAAAGAAAGCCAATGCAGACATTTTTAGACACTATAGAATACAAAAATCATAGGATTTTGAACAGAAATAACAAACATATATATTTATCTAGTAGGAAGTTTGTTTTTTCCCACATTTGAATAGAAAAAAAATAATAAAAACCCACAGGTGAAAGCTTCACTGAGACGATAACCTTGAAGGCATATTCATGCAAACCAAGAGGAAAACTAGCTTCACCTAACATTTAATTTACAGGCTATACTTACATTAATAGCAATTTAACAGCAATATTTTTGTGTTAGAGTGTTTGGTCACAAAATAAAGCTGGGATTCTGGGATTCCTTCGCCCTCTTTAGAGACATATTTTTAAAGTTTCACAAAAATCATAGAGTAAGAAAGAAAAAAGCTCCTCTCTTTTTTTAAAAACAAAAACCTTGTTCATGTTGTAATTTTCTCTAGTCGCTTTACCATGCAAAGTAGACAATTTTCTTCTGACTTAAAGAACAGTGTTTTGACCAAAAAATGCCTTTTACCAGTGTGCTGTATGACTCTGCAGCAAGTTTGCTTTTTATTAAGTCTCCTCTGTAGCACTCATGAAGTATGTGTTATGTTTAATGGAAATAATTGACAGTACTGACAGACAGTTTGGTTTCCTCCTTCCTTCATTAGCCAGAGCTCTACATGAATCTTTACATTAGTTATTGTACAGCTAACAAAAACAAGAACTAGTGGATACCAGGAAAAAAGAGCGCTAATTACATTGTTTTCCATCTCAGCTGAATGTCTTAACAAATATTTAAATTTCTGCTAATGCATGACTGCAAATATACAGTGTGAATATCCTGCACCACAAACACCATTTCTTTGCAACGAATTAGTACTCAGTCTTAGAAAACCAAAAATGATCATTCACGAATCATACACATGAAGTACAGGCAGCTGTTTACCTAC